>NW_026698214.1:0-35085 GCF_030435755.1 Ochotona princeps
CAGCGCCACAGCCGTTTTCAGATAGCCCTCAAAGCAAAGGCTCTAGACGCAAATATTGGTGTGAGAGCTAATTCAATCAAGGAAACACTGCATGTTGGTGAAGGGCATATTGAAGAAGGATCAGCCGAGTGGTTCTTGTGGGAGAACAACTCCATTTGGCTCACTAACTTCACACACCATCAGGCTTCCAAGCAGCTCTCAAGGAAACTCAGTTTTCACACTCTATTGCTTAGTGCCCTTTGAGTGCCTGGGACTGAAATGAACCTGGTAGAGCATCCCACATAAACGAATGCTCCACATGCGGGTTTCACATGCCACCAACTCCACATTCACAGGCAACTTCAGTTGCCACAGCCGTTTTCAGATAGCCCTCAAAGCAAAGGCTCTAGACGCAAATATTGGTGTGAGAGCTAATTCAATCAAGGAAACACTGCATGTTGGTGAAGGGCATATTGAAGAAGGATCAGCCGAGTGGTTCTTGTGGGAGAACAACTCCATTTGGCTCACTAACTTCACACACCATCAGGCTTCCAAGCAGCTCTCAAGGAAACTCAGTTTTCACACTCTATGCTTAGTGCCCTTTCTTTGGCTACGACTGAAATGAACCTGGTAGAGCATCCCACACAAACGAATGCTTCCACATGCGGGTTTCACATGCCACCAACTCCACATTCACAGGCAACTTCAGCGCCACAGCCGTTTTCAGATAGCCCTCAATGCAAAGGCTCTAGACGCAAATATTGGTGTGAGAGCTAATTCAATCAAGGAAACATGGCATGTTGGTGAAGGGCATATTGAAGAAGGATCAGCCGAGTGGATCTTGTGGGAGGAGAACAACTCCATTTGGACTCACTAACTTCACACACCATCAGGCTTCCAAGCAGCTCTCAAGGAAAACTCAGTTTTCACACTCTATGCTTAGTGCCCTTTCTTTGGCTATGACTGAAATGAACCTGGTAGAGCATCCCACACAAACGAATGCTCCACATGCGGGTTTCACATGCCACCAACTCCACATTCACAGGCAACTTCAGCGCCACAGCCGTTTTCAGATAGCCCTCAAATGCAAAGGCTCTAGACGCAAATATTGGTGTGAGAGCTAATTCAATCAAGAAAACACTGCATGTTGGTGAAGGGCATATTGAAGAAGAATCAGACGAGTGGTTCTTGGGGAGAACAACTCCATTTGGCTCACTAACTTCACACACCATCAGGCTTCCAAGCAGCTCTCAAGGAAACTCAGTTTTCACACTCTATGCTTAGTGCCGTTTGAGTGCCTAGGGACTGAAATGAAGTTTGGTCAGCATCCCACACAAACGAATGCTCCACATGCGGGTTTCACATGCCACCAAACTCCACATTCACAGGCAACTTCAGCGCCACAGCCGTTTTCAGATAGCCCTCAATGCAAAGGCTCTAGACGCAAATATTGGTGTGAGAGCTAATTCAATCAAGGAAACACTGCATGTTGGTGAAGGGCATATTGAAGAAGGATCAGCCGAGTGGGTTCTTGTGGGGAGAACAACTCCATTTGGCTCACTAACTTCACACACCATCAGGCTTCCAAGCAGCTCTCAAGGAAACTCAGTTTTCACACTCTATGTTTACTGCCCTTTGAGTGCATTATCTAGGAATGAACCTGGTAGAGCATCCCACACAAACGAATGCTCCACATGCGGGTTTCACATGCCACCAACTCCACATTCACAGGCAACTTCAGCGCCACAGCCGTTTTCAGATAGCCCTCAATGCAAAGGCTCTAGACGCAAATATTGGTGTGAGAGCTAATTCAATCAAGGAAACACTGCATGTTGGTGAAGGGGCATATTGAAGAAGGATCAGCCGAGTGGTTCTTGTGGGAGAACAACTCCATTTGGCTCACTAACTTCACACAGCCA
The DNA here is from genome assembly GCF_030435755.1 of Ochotona princeps. Classification (NCBI taxonomy): domain Eukaryota; kingdom Metazoa; phylum Chordata; class Mammalia; order Lagomorpha; family Ochotonidae; genus Ochotona; species Ochotona princeps. The sequence goes on from NW_026698214.1 coordinate 1,899, forward strand.
TCAGGCTTCCAAGCAGCTCTCAAGGAAACTCAGTTTTCACACTCTATGCTTAGTGCCCTTTGAGTGCATTATCTAGGAATGAACCTGGTAGAGCATCCCACACAAACGAATGCTCCACATGCGGGTTTCACATGCCACCAACTCCACATTCACAGGCAACTTCAGCGCCACAGCCGTTTTCAGATAGCCCTCAATGCAAAGGCTCTAGACGCAAATATTGGTGTGAGAGCTAATTCAATCAAGGAAACATTGCATGTTGGTGAAGGGCATATTGAAGAAGGATCAGCTGAGTGGTTCTTGTGGGAGAACAACTCCATTTGGCTCACTAACTTCACACACCATCAGGCTTCCAAGCAGCTCTCAAGGAAACTCAGTTTTCACACTCTATGCTTAGTGCCCTTTCTTTGGCTACGACTGAAATGAACCTGGTAGAGCATCCCACATAAACGAATGCTCCACATGCGGGTTTCACATGCCACCAACTCCACATTCACAGGCAACATCAGCGCCACAGCCGTTTTCAGATAGCCCTCAAAGCAAAGGCTCTAGACGCAAATATTGGTGTGAGAGCTAATTCAATCAAGGAAACACTGCATGTTGGTGAAGGGCATATTGAAGAAGGATCAGCCGAGTGGTTCTTGTGGGAGAACAACTCCATTTGGCTCACTAACTTCACACACCATCAGGCTTCCAAGCAGCTCTCAAGGAAACTCAGTTTTCACACTCTATTGCTTAGTGCCCTTTGAGTGCCTGGGACTGAAATGAACCTGGTAGAGCATCCCACATAAACGAATGCTCCACATGCGGGTTTCACATGCCACCAACTCCACATTCACAGGCAACTTCAGTGCCACAGCCGTTTTCAGATAGCCCTCAAAGCAAAGGCTCTAGACGCAAATATTGGTGTGAGAGCTAATTCAATCAAGGAAACACTGCATGTTGGTGAAGGGCATATTGAAGAAGGATCAGCCGAGTGGTTCTTGTGGGAGAACAACTCCATTTGGCTCACTAACTTCACACACCATCAGGCTTCCAAGCAGCTCTCAAGGAAACTCAGTTTTCACACTCTATGCTTAGTGCCGTTTGAGTGCCTAGGACTGAAATGAACTTGGAGTGCATCCCACACAAACGAATGCTCCACATGCGGGTTTCACATGCCACCAACTCCACATTCACAGGCAACTTCAGCGCCACAGCCGTTTTCAGATAGCCCTCAATGCAAAGGCTCTAGACGCAAATATTGGTGTGAGAGCTAATTCAATCAAGGAAACATGGCATGTTGGTGAAGGGCATATTGAAGAAGGATCAGCCGAGTGGATCTTGTGGGAGAACAACTCCATTTGGCTCACTAACTTCACACACCATCAGGCTTCCAAGCAGCTCTCAAGGAAACTCAGTTTTCACACTCTATGCTTAGTGCCCTTTCTTTGGCTATGACTGAAATGAACCTGGTAGAGCATCCCACACAAACGAATGCTCCACATGCGGGTTTCACATGCCACCAACTCCACATTCACAGGCAACTTCAGCGCCACAGCCGTTTTCAGATAGCCCTCAATGCAAAGGCTCTAGACGCAAATATTGGTGTGAGAGCTAATTCAATCAAGAAAACACTGCATGTTGGTGAAGGGCATATTGAAGAAGAATCAGACGAGTGGTTCTTGTGGGAGAACAACTCCATTTGGCTCACTAACTTCACACACCATCAGGCTTCCAAGCAGCTCTCAAGGAAACTCAGTTTTCACACTCTATGCTTAGTGCCGTTTGAGTGCCTAGGACTGAAATGAAGTTTGGTCAGCATCCCACACAAACGAATGCTCCACATGCGGGTTTCACATGCCACCAACTCCACATTCACAGGCAACTTCAGCGCCACAGCCGTTTTCAGATAGCCCTCAATGCAAAGGCTCTAGACGCAAATATTGGTGTGAGAGCTAATTCAATCAAGGAAACACTGCATGTTGGTGAAGGGCATATTGAAGAAGGGTCAGCCGAGTGGTTCTTGTGGGAGAACAACTCCATTTGGCTCACTAACTTCACACACCATCAGGCTTCCAAGCAGCTCTCAAGGAAACTCAGTTTTCACACTCTATGCTTAGTGCCCTTTGAGTGCCTAGGACTGAAATGAAGTTTGGTCAGCATCCCACACAAACGAATGCTCCACATGCGGGTTTCACATGCCACCAACTAAACATTAACAGGCAACTTCAGCGCCACAGCCGTTTTCAGATTGCCCTCAATGCAAAGGCTCTAGACGCAAATATTGGTGTGAGAGCTAATTCAATCAAGGAAACACTGCATGTTGGTGAAGGGCATATTGAAGAAGGATCAGGCCGAGTGGTTCTTGTGGGAGAACAACTCCATTTGGCTCACTAACTTCACACATCATCAGGCTTCCAAGCAGCTCTCAAGGAAACTCAGTTTTCACACTCTATGCTTAGTGCCCTTTGAGTGCATTATCTAGGAATGAACCTGGTAGAGCATCCCACACAAACGAATGCTCCACATGCGGGTTTCACATGCCACCAACTCCACATTCACAGGCAACTTCAGCGCCACAGCCGTTTTCAGATAGCCCTCAATGCAAAGGCTCTAGACGCAAATATTGGTGTGAGAGCTAATTCAATCAAGGAAACATTGCATGTTGGTGAAGGGCATATTGAAGAAGGATCAGCTGAGTGGTTCTTGTGGGAGAACAACTCCATTTGGCTCACTAACTTCACACACCATCAGGCTTCCAAGCAGCTCTCAAGGAAACTCAGTTTTCACACTCTATGCTTAGTGCCCTTTCTTTGGCTACGACTGAAATGAACCTGGTAGAGCATCCCACATAAACGAATGCTCCACATGCGGGTTCACATGCCACCAACTCCACATTCACAGGCAACATCAGCGCCACAGCCGTTTTCAGATAGCCCTCAATGCAAAGGCTCTAGACGCAAATATTGGTGTGAGAGCTAATTCAATCAAGGAAACACTGCATGTTGGTGAAGGGCATATTGAAGAAGGATCAGCCGAGTGGTTCTTGTGGGAGAACAACTCCATTTGGCTCACTAACTTCACACACCATCAGGCTTCCAAGCAGCTCTCAAGGAAACTCAGTTTTCACACTCTATTGCTTAGTGCCCTTTGAGTGCCTGGGACTGAAATGAACCTGGTAGAGCATCCCACATAAACGAATGCTCCACATGCGGGTTTCACATGCCACCAACTCCACATTCACAGGCAACTTCAGCGCCACAGCCGTTTTCAGATAGCCCTCAAAGCAAAGGCTCTAGACGCAAATATTGGTGTGAGAGCTAATTCAATCAAGGAAACACTGCATGTTGGTGAAGGGCATATTGAAGAAGGATCAGCCGAGTGGTTCTTGTGGGAGAACAACTCCATTTGGCTCATTAACTTCACACACCATCAGGCTTCCAAGCAGCTCTCAAGGAAACTCAGTTTTCACACTCTATGCTTAGTGCCGTTTGAGTGCCTAGGACTGAAATGAACTTGGAGTGCATCCCACACAAACGAATGCTCCACATGCGGGTTTCACATGCCACCAACTCCACATTCACAGGCAACTTCAGCGCCACAGCCGTTTTCAGATAGCCCTCAATGCAAAGGCTCTAGACGCAAATATTGGTGTGAGAGCTAATTCAATCAAGGAAACACTGCATGTTGGTGAAGGGCATATTGAAGAAGGATCAGCCGAGTGGTTCTTGTGGGAGAATAACTCCATTTGGCTCACTAACTTCACACACCATCAGGCTTCCAAGCAGCTCTCAAGGAAACTCAGTTTTCACACTCTATGCTTAGTGCCCTTTGAGTGCCAAGGACTGAAATGAAGCTTGGTCAGCATCCCACACAAACGAATGCTCCACATGCGGGTTTCACATGCCACCAACTCCACATTCACAGGCAACTTCAGCGCCACAGCCGTTTTCAGATAGCCCTCAAAGCAAAGGCTCTAGACGCAAATATTGGTGTGAGAGCTAATTCAATCAAGGAAACACTGCATGTTGGTGAAGGGCATATTGAAGAAGGATCAGCCGAGTGGTTCTTGTGGGAGAACAACTCCATTTGGCTCAATAACGTCACACACCATCAGGCTTCCAAGCAGCTCTCAAGGAAACTCAGTTTTCACACTCTATGCTTAGTGCCGTTTGAGTGCCTAGGACTGAAATGAACTTGGAGTGCATCCCACACAAACGAATGCTCCACATGCGGGTTTCACATGCCACCAACTCCACATTCACAGGCAACTTCAGCGCCACAGCCGTTTTCAGATAGCCCTCAATGCAAAGGCTCTAGACGCAAATATTGGTGTGAGAGCTAATTCAATCAAGGAAACACTGCATGTTGGTGAAGGGCATATTGAAGAAGGATCAGCCGAGTGGTTCTTGTGGGAGAACAACTCCATTTGGCTCACTAACTTCACACACCATCAGGCTTCCAAGCAGCTCTCAAGGAAACTCAGTTTTCACACTCTATGCTTAGTGCTCTTTGTGTGCCAAGGACTGAAATGAAGCTTGGTCAGCATTCCACACAAACGAATGCTCCACATGCGGGTTTCACATGCCACCAACTCCACATTCACAGGCAACTTCAGCGCCAGAGCTGTTTTCAGATAGCCCTCAATACAAAGGCTCTAGACGCAAATATTGGTGTGAGAGCTAATTCAATCAAGGAAACACTGCATGTTGGTGAAGGGCATATTGAAGAAGGGTCAGCCGAGTGGTTCTTGTGGGAGAACAACTCCATTTGGCTCACTAACTTCACACACCATCTGGCTTCCAAGCAGCTCTCAAAAACTCAGTTTTCACACTCTATGCTTAGTGCCCTTTCTTTGGCTATGACTGAAATGAACCTGGTAGAGTATCCCACACAAACGAATGCTCCACATGCGGGTTTCACATGCCACCAACTCCACATTCACAGGCAACTTCAGCGCCACAGCCGTTTTCAGATAGCCCTCAATGCAAAGGCTCTAGACGCAAATATTGGTGTGAGAGCTAATTCAATCAAGGAAACACTGCATGTTGGTGAAGGGCATATTGAAGAAGGATCAGCCGAGTGGTTCTTGTGGGAGAACAACTCCATTTGGCTCACTAACTTCACACACCATCAGGCTTCCAAGCAGCTCTCAAGGAAACTCAGTTTTCACAATCTATGCTTAGTGCCCTTTGAGTGCATTATCTAGGAATGAACCTGGTAGAGCATCCCACACAAACGAATGCTCCACATGCGGGTTTCACATGCCACCAACTCCACATTCACAGGCAACTTCAGCGCCACAGCCGTTTTCAGATAGCCCTCAATGCAAAGGCTCTAGACGCAAATATTGGTGTGAGAGCTAATTCAATCAAGGAAACACTGCATGTTGGTGAAGGGCATATTGAAGAAGGATCAGCCGAGTGGTTCTTGTGGGAGAACAACTCCATTTGGCTCACTAACGTCACACACCATCAGGCTTCCAAGCAGCTCTCACGGAAACTCAGTTTTCACACTCTATGCTTAGTGCCCTTTGAGTGCATTATCTAGGAATGAACCTGGTAGAGCATCCCACACAAACGAATGCTCCACATGCGGGTTTCACATGCCACCAACTCCACATTCACAGGCAACTTCAGCGCCACAGCCGTTTTCAGATAGCCCTCAATGCAAAGGCTCTAGACGCAAATATTGGTGTGAGAGCTAATTCAATCAAGGAAACATTGCATGTTGGTGAGGGGCATATTGAAGAAGGATCAGCTGAGTGGATCTTGTGGGAGAACAACTCCATTTGGCTCACTAACTTCACACACCATCAGGCTTCCAAGCAGCTCTCAAGGAAACTCAGTTTTCACACTCTATGCTTAGTGCCCTTTCTTTGGCTACGACTGAAATGAACCTGGTAGAGCATCCCACAGAAACGAATGCTCCACATGCGGGTTTCACATGCCACCAACTCCACATTCACAGGCAACTTCAGCGCCACAGCCGTTTTCAGATAGCCCTCAAAGCAAAGGCTCTAGACGCAAATATTGGTGTGAGAGCTAATTCAATCAAGGAAACACTGCATGTTGGTGAAGGGCATATTGAAGAAGAATCAGCCGAGTGGTTCTTGTGGGAGAACAACTCCATTTGGCTCACTAACTTCACACACCATCAGGCTTCCAAGCAGCTCTCAAGGAAACTCAGTTTTCACACTCTATGCTTAGTGCTCTTTGTGTGCCAAGGACTGAAATGAAGCTTGGTCAGCATCCCACACAAACGAATGCTCCACATGCGGGTTTCACATGCCACCAACTCCACATTCACAGGCAACTTCAGCGCCACAGCCGTTTTCAGATAGCCCTCAAAGCAAAGGCTCTAGACGCAAATATTGGTGTGAGAGCTAATTCAATCAAGGAAACACTGCATGTTGGTGAAGGGCATATTGAAGAAGGATCAGCCGAGTGGTTCTTGTGGGAGAACAACTCCATTTGGCTCACTAACTTCACACACCATCAGGCTTCCAAGCAGCTCTCAAGGAAACTCAGTTTTCACACTCTATGCTTAGTGCCGTTTGAGTGCCTAGGAGTGAAATGAACTTGGAGTGCATCCCACACAAACGAATGCTCCACATGCGGGTTTCACATGCCACCAACTCCACATTCACAGGCAACTTCAGCGCCACAGCCGTTTTCAGATAGCCCTCAATGCAAAGGCTCTAGACGCAAATATTGGTGTGAGAGCTAATTCAATCAAGGAAACACTGCATGTTGGTGAAGGGCATATTGAAGAAGGATCAGCCGAGTGGTTCTTGTGGGAGAACAACTCCATTTGGCTCACTAACTTCACACACCATCAGGCTTCCAAGCAGCTCTCAAGGAAACTCAGTTTTCACACTCTCTGCTTAGTGCCCTTTGTATGGCTAGGACTGAAATGAACCTGGTAGAGCATCCCACACAAACGAATGCTCCACATGCGGGTTTCACATGCCACCAACTCCACATTCACAGGCAACTTCAGCGCCACAGCCGTTTTCAGATAGCCCTCAATGCAAAGGCTCTAGACGCAAATATTGGTGTGAGAGCTAATTCAATCAAGGAAACACTGCATGTTGGTGAAGGGCATATTGAAGAAGGATCAGCCGAGTGGTTCTTGTGGGAGAACAACTCCATTTGGCTCACTAACTTCACACACCATCAGGCTTCCAAGCAGCTCTCAAGGAAACTCAGTTTTCACACTCTATGCTTAGTGCCCTTTGTATGGCTAGGACTGAAATGAACCTGGTAGAGCATCCCACACAAACGAATGCTCCACATGCGGGTTTCACATGCCACCAACTCCACATTCACAGGCAACTTCAGCGCCACAGCCGTTTTCAGATAGCCCTCAATGCAAAGGCTCTAGACGCAAATATTGGTGTGAGAGCTAATTCAATCAAGGAAACACTGCATGTTGGTGAAGGGCATATTGAAGAAGGATCAGCCGAGTGGTTCTTGTGGGAGAACAACTCCATTTGGCTCACTAACGTCACACACCATCATGCTTCCAAGCAGCTCTCAAGGAAACTCAGTTTTCACACTCTATGCTTAGTGCCCTTTGTATGGCTAGGAATGAAATGAACCTGGTAGAGCATCCCACACAAACGAATGCTCCACATGCGGGTTTCACATGCCACCAACTCCACATTCTCAGGCAACTTCAGCGCCACAGCCGTTTTCAGATAGCCCTCAATGCAAAGGCTCTAGACGCAAATATTGGTGTGAGAGTTAATTCAATCAAGGAAACACTGCATGTTGGTGAAGGGCATATTGAAGAAGGATCAGCTGAGTGGTTCTTGTGGGAGAACAACTCCATTTGGCTCACTAACTTCACACACCATCAGGCTTTCAAGCAGCTCTCAAGGAAACTCAGTTTTCACACTCTATGCTTAGTGCCCTTTGAGTGCCTAGGACTGAAATGAAGCTTGGAGAGCATCCCACATAAACGAATGCTCCACATGCGGGTTTCACATGCCACCAACTCCACATTCACAGGCAACTTCAGCGCCACAGCCGTTTTCAGATAGCCCTCAATGCAAAGGCTCTAGACGCAAATATTTATGTGAGAGCTAATTCAATCAAGGAAACACTGCATGTTGGTGAAGGGCATATTGAAGAAGGATCAGCCGAGTGGTTCTTGTGGGAGAACAACTCCATTTGGCTCACTAACTTCACACACCATCAGGCTTCCAAGCAGCTCTCAAGGAAACTCAGTTTTCACACTCTATGCTTAGTGCCCTTTGAGTGCCTAGGACTGAAATGAATTTTGGTCAGCATCCCACACAAACGAATGCTCCACATGCGGGTTTCACATGCCACCAACTCCACATTCACAGGCAACTTCAGCGCCACAGCCGTTTTCAGATAGCCCTCAAAGCAAAGGCTCTAGACGCAAATATTGGTGTGAGAGCTAATTCAATCAAGGAAACACTGCATGTTGGTGAAGGGCATATTGAAGAAGGATCAGCCGAGTGGTTCTTGTGGGAGAACAACTCCATTTGGCTCACTAACGTCACACACCATCAGGCTTCCAAGCAGCTCTCAAGGAAACTCAGTTTTCACACTCTATGCTTAGTGCCCTTTCTTTGGCTACGACTGAAATGAACCTGGTAGAGCATCCCACACAAACGAATGCTCCACATGCGGGTTTCACATGCCACCAACTCCACATTCACAGGCAACTTCAGCGCCACAGCCGTTTTCAGATAGCCCTCAATGCAAAGGCTCTAGACGCAAATATTGGTGTGAGAGCTAATTCAATCAAGGAAACACTGCATGTTGGTGAAGGGCATATTGAAGAAGGATCAGCCGAGTGGTTCTTGTGGGAGAACAACTCCATTTGGCTCACTAACTTCACACACCATCAGGCTTTCAAGCAGCTCTCAAGGAAACTCAGTTTTCACACTCTATGCTTAGTGCCCTTTGAGTGCCTAGGACTGAAATGAAGCTTGGAGAGCATCCCACATAAACGAATGCTCCACATGCGGGTTTCACATGCCACCAACTCCACATTCACAGGCAACTTCAGCGCCACAGCCGTTTTCAGATAGCCCTCAATGCAAAGGCTCTAGACGCAAATATTTATGTGAGAGCTAATTCAATCAAGGAAACACTGCATGTTGGTGAAGGGCATATTGAAGAAGGATCAGCCGAGTGGTTCTTGTGGGAGAACAACTCCATTTGGCTCACTAACTTCACACACCATCAGGCTTCCAAGCAGCTCTCAAGGAAACTCAGTTTTCACACTCTATGCTTAGTGCCCTTTGAGTGCCTAGGACTGAAATGAATTTTGGTCAGCATCCCACACAAACGAATGCTCCACATGCGGGTTTCACATGCCACCAACTCCACATTCACAGGCAACTTCAGCGCCACAGCCGTTTTCAGATAGCCCTCAATGCAAAGGCTCTAGACGCAAATATTGGTGTGAGAGCTAATTCAATCAAGGAAACACTGCATGTTGGTGAAGGGCATATTGAAGAAGGATCAGCCGAGTGGTTCTTGTGGGAGAACAACTCCATTTGGCTCACTAACGTCACACACCATCAGGCTTCCAAGCAGCTCTCAAGGAAACTCAGTTTTCACACTCTATGCTTAGTGCCCTTTCTTTGGCTACGACTGAAATGAACCTGGTAGAGCATCCCACACAAACGAATGCTCCACATGCGGGTTTCACATGCCACCAACTCCACATTCACAGGCAACTTCAGCGCCACAGCCGTTTTCAGATAGCCCTCAATGCAAAGGCTCTAGACGCAAATATTGGTGTGAGAGCTAATTCAATCAAGGAAACACTGCATGTTGGTGAAGGGCATATTGAAGAAGGATCAGCCGAGTGGTTCTTGTGGGAGAACAACTCCATTTGGCTCACTAACTTCACACACCATCAGGCTTCCAAGCAGCTCTCAAGGAAACTCAGTTTTCACACTCTATGCTTAGTGCCCTTTGAGTGCATTATCTAGGAATGAACCTGGTAGAGCATCCCACACAAACGAATGCTCCACATGCGGGTTTCACATGCCACCAGCTCCACATTCACCGGCAACTTCAGCGCCACAGCCGTTTTCAGATAGCCCTCAATGCAAAGGCTCTAGACGCAAATATTGGTGTGAGAGCTAATTCAATCAAGGAAACACTGCATGTTGGTGAAGGGCATATTGAAGAAGAATCAGCCGAGTGGTTCTTGTGGGAGAACAACTCCATTTGGCTCACTAACTTCACACACCATCAGGCTTCCAAGCAGCTCTCAAGGAAACTCAGTTTTCACACTCTATGCTTAGTGCCCTTTGAGTGCCTAGGACTGAAATGAATTTTGGTCAGCATCCCACACAAACGAATGCTCCACATGCGGGTTTCACATGCCACCAACTCCACATTCACAGGCAACTTCAGCGCCACAGCCGTTTTCAGATAGCCCTCAAAGAAAGGCTCTAGACGCAAATATTGGTGTGAGAGCTAATTCAATCAAGGAAACACTGCATGTTGGTGAAGGGCATATTGAAGAAGGATCAGCCGAGTGGTTCTTGTGGGAGAACAACTCCATTTGGCTCACTAACGTCACACACCATCAGGCTTCCAAGCAGCTCTCAAGGAAACTCAGTTTTCACACTCTATGCTTAGTGCCCTTTCTTTGGCTAGGACTGAAATGAACCTGGTAGAGCATCCCACACAAACGAATGCTCCACATGCGGGTTTCACATGCCACCAACTCCACATTCACAGGCAACTTCAGCGCCACAGCCGTTTTCAGATAGCCCTCAATGCAAAGGCTCTAGACGCAAATATTGGTGTGAGAGCTAATTCAATCAAGGAAACACTGCATGTTGGTGAAGGGCATATTGAAGAAGGATCAGCCGAGTGGTTCTTGTGGGAGAACAACTCCATTTGGCTCACTAACTTCACACACCATCAGGCTTCCAAGCAGCTCTCAAGGAAACTCAGTTTTCACACTCTATGCTTAGTGCCCTTTGAGTGCATTATCTAGGAATGAACCTGGTAGAGCATCCCACACAAACGAATGCTCCACATGCGGGTTTCACATGCCACCAACTCCACATTCACAGGCAACTTCAGCGCCACAGCCGTTTTCAGATAGCCCTCAATGCAAAGGCTCTAGACGCAAATATTGGTGTGAGAGCTAATTCAATCAAGGAAACACTGCATGTTGGTGAAGGGCATATTGAAGAAGGATCAGCCGAGTGGTTCTTGTGGGAGAACAACTCCATTTGGCTCACTAACTTCACACACCATCAGGCTTCCAAGCAGCTCTCAAGGAAACTCAGTTTTCACAATCTATGCTTAGTGCCCTTTGAGTGCATTATCTAGGAATGAACCTGGTAGAGCATCCCACACAAACGAATGCTCCACATGCGGGTTTCACATGCCACCAACTCCACATTCACAGGCAACTTCAGCGCCACAGCCGTTTTCAGATAGCCCTCAATGCAAAGGCTCTAGACGCAAATATTGGTGTGAGAGCTAATTCAATCAAGGAAACACTGCATGTTGGTGAAGGGCATATTGAAGAAGGATCAGCCGAGTGGTTCTTGTGGGAGAACAACTCCATTTGGCTCACTAACTTCACACACCATCAGGCTTCCAAGCAGCTCTCAAGGAAACTCAGTTTTCACACTCTATGCTTAGTGCCCTTTGTATGGCTAGGACTGAAATGAACCTGGTAGAGCATCCCACACAAACGAATGCTCCACATGCGGGTTTCACATGCCACCAACTCCACATTCACAGGCAACTTCAGCGCCACAGCCGTTTTCAGATAGCCCTCAATGCAAAGGCTCTAGACGCAAATATTGGTGTGAGAGCTAATTCAATCAAGGAAACACTGCATGTTGGTGAAGGGCATATTGAAGAAGGATCAGCCGAGTGGTTCTTGTGGGAGAACAACTCCATTTGGCTCACTAACGTCACACACCATCAGGCTTCCAAGCAGCTTTCACGGAAACTCAGTTTTCACACTCTATGCTTAGTGCCCTTTGAGTGCATTACTAGGAATGAACCTGGTAGAGCATCCCACACAAACGAATGCTCCACATGCGGGTTTCACATGCCACCAACTCCACATTCACAGGCAACTTCAGCGCCACAGCCGTTTTCAGATAGCCCTCAATGCAAAGGCTCTAGACGCAAATATTGGTGTGAGAGCTAATTCAATCAAGGAAACACGGCATGTTGGTGAAGGGCATATTGAAGAAGGATCAGCCGAGTGGTTCTTGTGGGAGAACAACTCCATTTGGCTCACTAACTTCACACACCATCAGGCTTCCAAGCAGCTCTCAAGGAAACTCAGTTTTCACACTCTATGCTTAGTGCCCTTTGTATGGCTAGGACTGAAATGAACCTGGTAGAGCATCCCACACAAACGAATGCTCCACATGCGGGTTTCACATGCCACCAACTCCACATTCACAGGCAACTTCAGCGCCACAGCCGTTTTCAGATAGCCCTCAATGCAAAGGCTCTAGACGCAAATATTGGTGTGAGAGCTAATTCAATCAAGGAAACACTGCATGTTGGTGAAGGGCATATTGAAGAAGGATCAGCCGAGTGGTTCTTGTGGGAGAACAACTCCATTTGGCTCACTAACTTCACACACCATCAGGCTTCCAAGCAGCTCTCAAGGAAACTCAGTTTTCACACTCTATGCTTAGTGCCCTTTGTATGGGCTAGGACTGAAATGAACCTGGTAGAGCATCCCACACAAACGAATGCTCCACATGCGGGTTTCACATGCCACCAACTCCACATTCACAGGCAACTTCAGCGCCACAGCCGTTTTCAGATAGCCCTCAATGCAAAGGCTCTAGACGCAAATATTGGTGTGAGAGCTAATTCAATCAAGGAAACACTGCATGTTGGTGAAGGGCATATTGAAGAAGGATCAGCCGAGTGGTTCTTGTGGGAGAACAACTCCATTTGGCTCACTAACGTCACACACCATCAGGCTTCCAAGCAGCTCTCAAGGAAACTCAGTTTTCACACTCTATGCTAGCGCCCTTTGAGTGCATTATCTAGGAATGAACCTGGTAGAGCATCCCACACAAACGAATGCTCCACATGCGGGTTTCACATGCCACCAACTCCACATTCACAGGCAACTTCAGCGCCACAGCCGTTTTCAGATAGCCCTCAATGCAAAGGCTCTAGACGCAAATATTGGTGTGAGAGCTAATTCAATCAAGGAAACACTGCATGTTGTTGAAGGGCATATTGAAGAAGGATCAGCCGAGTGGTTCTTGTGGGAGAACAACTCCATTTGGCTCACTAACGTCACACACCATCATGCTTCCAAGCAGCTCTCAAGGAAACTCAGTTTTCACACTCTCTGCTTAGTGCCCTTTGTATGGCTAGGAATGAAATGAACCTGGTAGAGCATCCCACACAAACGAATGCTCCACATGCGGGTTTTCACATGCCACCAACTCCACATTCTCAGGCAACTTCAGCGCCACAGCCGTTTTCAGATAGCCCTCAATGCAAAGGCTCTAGACGCAAATATTGGTGTGAGAGTTAATTCAATCAAGGAAACACTGCATGTTGGTGAAGGGCATATTGAAGAAGGATCAGCCGAGTGGTTCTTGTGGGAGAACAAACTCCATTTGGCTCACTAACTTCACACACCATCAGGCTTTCAAGCAGCTCTCAAGGAAACTCAGTTTTCAAACTCTATGCTTAGTGCCCTTTGAGTGCCTAGGACTGAAATGAAGCTTGGAGAGCATCCCACATAAACGAATGCTCCACATGCGGGTTTCACATGCCACCAACTCCACATTCACAGGCAACTTCAGCGCCACAGCCGTTTTCAGATAGCCCTCAATGCAAAGGCTCTAGACAAATATTTATGTGAGAGCTAATTCAATCAAGGAAACACTGCATGTTGGTGAAGGGCATATTGAAGAAGGATCAGCCGAGTGGTTCTTGTGGGAGAACAACTCCATTTGGCTCACTAACTTCACACACCATCAGGCTTCCAAGCAGCTCTCAAGGAAACTCAGTTTTCACAATCTATGCTTAGTGCCCTTTGAGTGCATTATCTAGGAATGAACCTGGTAGAGCATCCCACACAAACGAATGCTCCACATGCGGGTTTCACATGCCACCAACTCCACATTCACAGGCAACTTCAGCGCCACAGCCGTTTTCAGATAGCCCTCAATGCAAAGGCTCTAGACGCAAATATTGGTGTGAGAGCTAATTCAATCAAGGAAACACTGCATGTTGGTGAAGGGCATATTGAAGAAGGATCAGCCGAGTGGTTCTTGTGGGAGAACAACTCCATTTGGCTCACTAACTTCACACACCATCAGGCTTCCAAGCAGCTCTCAAGGAAACTCAGTTTTCACACTCTATGCTTAGTGCCCTTTGAGTGCCTAGGACTGAAATGAAGTTTGGTCAGCATCCCACACAAACGAATGCTCCACATGCGGGTTTCACATGCCACCAACTCCACATTCACAGGCAACTTCAGCGCCACAGCCGTTTTCAGATAGCCCTCAATGCAAAGGCTCTAGACGCAAATATTGGTGTGAGAGCTAATTCAATCAAGGAAACACTGCATGTTGGTGAAGGGCATATTGAAGAAGGATCAGCCGAGTGGTTCTTGTGGGAGAACAACTCCATTTGGCTCACTAACTTCACACACCATCAGGCTTCCAAGCAGCTCTCAAAGAAACTCAGTTTTCATACTCTATGCTTAGTGCCCTTTCTTTGGCTACGACTGAAATGAACCTGGTAGAGCATCCCACACAAACGAATGCTCCACATGCGGGTTTCACATGCCACCAACTCCACATTCACAGGCAACTTCAGCGCCACAGCCGTTTTCAGATAGCCCTCAATGCAAAGGCTCTAGACGCAAATATTGGTGTGAGAGCTAATTCAATCAAGGAAACACTGCATGTTGGTGAAGGGCATATTGAAGAAGGATCAGCCGAGTGGTTCTTGTGGGAGAACAACTCCATTTGGCTCACTAACTTCACACACCATCAGGCTTCCAAGCAGCTCTCAAGGAAACTCAGTTTTCACACTCTATGCTTAGTGCCCTTTGAGTGCATTATCTAGGAATGAACCTGGTAGAGCATCCCACACAAACGAATGCTCCACATGCGGGTTTCACATGCCACCAACTCCACATTCACAGGCAACTTCAGCGCCACAGCCGTTTTCAGATAGCCCTCAAAGCAAAGGCTCTAGACGCAAATATTGGTGTGAGAGCTAATTCAATCAAGGAAACACTGCATGTTGGTGAAGGGCATATTGAAGAAGAATCAGCCGAGTGGTTCTTGTGGGAGAACAACTCCATTTGGCTCACTAACTTCACACACCATCAGGCTTCCAAGCAGCTCTCAAGGAAACTCAGTTTTCACACTCTATGCTTAGTGCTCTTTGTGTGCCAAGGACTGAAATGAAGCTTGGTCAGCATCCCACACAAACGAATGCTCCACATGCGGGTTTCACATGCCACCAACTCCACATTCACAGGCAACTTCAGCGCCACAGCCGTTTTCAGATAGCCCTCAATGCAAAGGCTCTAGACGCAAATATTGGTGTGAGAGCTAATTCAATCAAGGAAACACTGCATGTTGGTGAAGGGCATATTGAAGAAGGATCAGCCGAGTGGTTCTTGTGGGAGAACAACTCCATTTGGCTCACTAACTTCACACACCATCAGGCTTCCAAGCAGCTCTCAAGGAAACTCAGTTTTCACACTCTATGCTTAGTGCCGTTTGAGTGCCTAGGACTGAAATGAACTTGGAGTGCATCCCACACAAACGAATGCTCCACATGCGGGTTTCACATGCCACCAACTCCACATTCACAGGCAACTTCAGCGCCACAGCCGTTTTCAGATAGCCCTCAATGCAAAGGCTCTAGACGCAAATATTGGTGTGAGAGCTAATTCAATCAAGGAAACACTGCATGTTGGTGAAGGGCATATTGAAGAAGGATCAGCCGAGTGGTTCTTGTGGGAGAACAACTCCATTTGGCTCACTAACTTCACACACCATCAGGCTTCCAAGCAGCTCTCAAGGAAACTCAGTTTTCACACTCTATGCTTAGTGCTCTTTGTGTGCCAAGGACTGAAATGAAGCTTGGTCAGCATTCCACACAAACGAATGCTCCACATGCGGGTTTCACATGCCACCAACTCCACATTCACAGGCAACTTCAGCGCCAGAGCTGTTTTCAGATAGCCCTCAATGCAAAGGCTCTAGACGCAAATATTGGTGTGAGAGCTAATTCAATCAAGGAAACACTGCATGTTGGTGAAGGGCATATTGAAGAAGGGTCAGCCGAGTGGTTCTTGTGGGAGAACAACTCCATTTGGCTCACTAACTTCACACACCATCAGGCTTCCAAGCAGCTCTCAAAAACTCAGTTTTCACACTCTATGCTTAGTGCCCTTTCTTTGGCTATGACTGAAATGAACCTGGTAGAGCATCCCACACAAACGAATGCTCCACATGCGGGTTTCACATGCCACCAATTCCACATTCACAGGCAACTTCAGCGCCACAGCCGTTTTCAGATAGCCCTCAATGCAAAGGCTCTAGACGCAAATATTGGTGTGAGAGCTAATTCAATCAAGGAAACACTGCATGTTGGTGAAGGGCATATTGAAGAAGGATCAGCCGAGTGGTTCTTGTGGAGAACAACTCCATTTGGCTCACTAACGTCACACACCATCAGGCTTCCAAGCAGCTCTCACGGAAACTCAGTTTTCACACTCTATGCTTAGTGCCCTGTGAGTGCATTATCTAGGAATGAACCTGGTAGAGCATCCCACACAAACGAATGCTCCACATGCGGGTTTCACATGCCACCAACTCCACATTCACAGGCAACTTCAGCGCCACAGCCGTTTTCAGATAGCCCTCAATGCAAAGGCTCTAGACGCAAATATTGGTGTGAGAGCTAATTCAATCAAGGAAACATTGCATGTTGGTGAGGGGCATATTGAAGAAGGATCAGCTGAGTGGTTCTTGTGGGAGAACAACTCCATTTGGCTCACTAACTTCACACACCATCAGGCTTCCAAGCAGCTCTCAAGGAAACTCAGTTTTCACACTCTATGCTTAGTGCCCTTTCTTTGGCTACGACTGAAATGAACCTGGTAGAGCATCCCACAGAAACGAATGCTCCACATGCGGGTTTCACATGCCACCAACTCCACATTCACAGGCAACTTCAGCGCCACAGCCGTTTTCAGATAGCCCTCAAAGCAAAGGCTCTAGACGCAAATATTGGTGTGAGAGCTAATTCAATCAAGGAAACACTGCATGTTGGTGAAGGGCATATTGAAGAAGAATCAGCCGAGTGGTTCTTGTGGGAGAACAACTCCATTTGGCTCACTAACTTCACACACCATCAGGCTTCCAAGCAGCTCTCAAGGAAACTCAGTTTTCACACTCTATGCTTAGTGCTCTTTGTGTGCCAAGGACTGAAATGAAGCTTGGTCAGCATCCCACACAAACGAATGCTCCACATGCGGGTTTCACATGCCACCAACTCCACATTCACAGGCAACTTCAGCGCCACAGCCGTTTTCAGATAGCCCTCAAAGCAAAGGCTCTAGACGCAAATATTGGTGTGAGAGCTAATTCAATCAAGGAAACACTGCATGTTGGTGAAGGGCATATTGAAGAAGGATCAGCCGAGTGGTTCTTGTGGGAGAACAACTCCATTTGGCTCACTAACTTCACACACCATCAGGCTTCCAAGCAGCTCTCAAGGAAACTCAGTTTTCACACTCTATGCTTAGTGCCGTTTGAGTGCCTAGGACTGAAATGAACTTGGAGTGCATCCCACACAAACGAATGCTCCACATGCGGGTTTCACATGCCACCAACTCCACATTCACAGGCAACTTCAGCGCCACAGCCGTTTTCAGATAGCCCTCAATGCAAAGGCTCTAGACGCAAATATTGGTGTGAGAGCTAATTCAATCAAGGAAACACTGCATGTTGGTGAAGGGCATATTGAAGAAGGATCAGCCGAGTGGTTCTTGTGGGAGAACAACTCCATTTGGCTCACTAACTTCACACACCATCAGGCTTCCTAGCAGCTCTCAAGGAAACTCAGTTTTCACACTCTATGCTTAGTGCTCTTTGTGTGCCAAGGACTGAAATGAAGCTTGGTCAGCATTCCACACAAACGAATGCTCCACATGCGGGTTTCACATGCCACCAACTCCACATTCACAGGCAACTTCAGTGCCACAGCCGTTTTTAGATAGCCCTCAATGCAAAGGCTCTAGACGCAAATATTGGTGTGAGAGCTAATTCAATCAAGGAAACACTGCATGTTGGTGAAGGGCATATTGAAGAAGGGTCAGCCGAGTGGTTCTTGTGGGAGAACAACTCCATTTGGCTCACTAACTTCACACACCATCAGGCTTCCAAGCAGCTCTCAAAAACTCAGTTTTCACACTCTATGCTTAGTGCCCTTTGAGTGCATTATCTAGGAATGAACCTGGTAGAGCATCCCACACAAACGAATGCTCCACATGCGGGTTTCACATGCCACCAACTCCACATTCACAGGCAACTTCAGCGCCACAGCCGTTTTCAGATAGCCCTCAATGCAAAGGCTCTAGACGCAAATATTGGTGTGAGAGCTAATTCAATCAAGGAAACACTGCATGTTGGTGAAGGGCATATTGAAGAAGGATCAGCCGAGTGGTTCTTGTGGGAGAACAACTCCATTTGGCTCACTAACTTCACACACCATCAGGCTTCCAAGCAGCTCTCAAGGAAACTCAGTTTTCACACTCTATGCTTACTGCCCTTTGTATGGCTAGGACTGAAATGAACCTGGTAGAGCATCCCACACAAACGAATGCTCCACATGCGGGTTTCACATGCAACCAACTCCACATTCACAGGCAACTTCAGCGCCACAGCCGTTTTCAGATAGCCCTCAATGCAAAGGCTCTAGACGCAAATATTGGTGTGAGAGCTAATTCAATCAAGGAAACACTGCATGTTGGTGAAGGGCATATTGAAGAAGGATCAGCCGAGTGGTTCTTGTGGGAGAACAACTCCATTTGGCTCACTAACTTCACACACCATCAGGCTTCCAAGCAGCTCTCAAGGAAACTCAGTTTTCACACTCTATGCTTAGTGCCCTTTGTATGGCTAGGACTGAAATGAACCTGGTAGAGCATCCCACACAAACGAATGCTCCACATGCGGGTTTCACATGCCACCAACTCCACATTCACAGGCAACTTCAGCGCCACAGCCGTTTTCAGATAGCCCTCAATGCAAAGGCTCTAGACGCAAATATTGGTGTGAGAGCTAATTCAATCAAGGAAACACTGCATGTTGGTGAAGGGCATATTGAAGAAGGATCAGCCGAGTGGTTCTTGTGGGAGAACAACTCCATTTGGCTCACTAACGTCACACACCATCAGGCTTCCAAGCAGCTCTCAAGGAAACTCAGTTTTCACACTCTATGCTTAGTGCCCTTTGAGTGCATTATCTAGGAATGAACCTGGTAGAGCATCCCACACAAACGAATGCTCCACATGCGGGTTTCACATGCCACCAACTCCACATTCACAGGCAACTTCAGCGCCACAGCCGTTTTCAGATAGCCCTCAATGCAAAGGCTCTAGACGCAAATATTGGTGTGAGAGCTAATTCAATCAAGGAAACACTGCATGTTGGTGAAGGGCATATTGAAGAAGGATCAGCCGAGTGGTTCTTGTGGGAGAACAACTCCATTTGGCTCACTAACTTCACACACCATCAGGCTTCCAAGCAGCTCTCAAGGAAACTCAGTTTTCACACTCTATGCTTAGTGCCCTTTCTTTGGCTACGACTGAAATCAACCTGGTAGAGCATCCCACACAAACGAATGCTCCACATGCGGGTTTCACATGCCACCAACTCCACATTCACAGGCAACTTCAGCGCCACAGCCGTTTTCAGATAGCCCTCAATGCAAAGGCTCTAGACGCAAATATTGGTGTGAGAGCTAATTCAATCAAGGAAACACTGCATGTTGGTGAAGGGCATATTGAAGAAGAATCAGCCGAGTGGTTCTTGTGGGAGAACAACTCCATTTGGCTCACTAACTTCACACACCATCAGGCTTCCAAGCAGCTCTCAAGGAAACTCAGTTTTCACACTCTATGCTTAGTGCTCTTTGTGTGCCAAGGACTGAAATGAAGCTTGGTCAGCATCCCACACAAACGAATGCTCCACATGCGGGTTTCACATGCCACCAACTCCACATTCACAGGCAACTTCAGCGCCACAGCCGTTTTCAGATAGCCCTCAAAGCAAAGGCTCTAGACGCAAATATTGGTGTGAGAGCTAATTCAATCAAGGAAACACTGCATGTTGGTGAAGGGCATATTGAAGAAGGATCAGCCGAGTGGTTCTTGTGGGAGAACAACTCCATTTGGCTCACTAACTTCACACACCATCAGGCTTCCAAGCAGCTCTCAAGGAAACTCAGTTTTCACACTCTATGCTTAGTGCCGTTTGAGTGCCTTGGACTGAAATGAACTTGGAGTGCATCCCACACAAACGAATGCTCCACATGCGGGTTTCACATGCCACCAACTCCACATTCACAGGCAACTTCAGCGCCACAGCCGTTTTCAGATAGCCCTCAATGCAAAGGCTCTAGACGCAAATATTGGTGTGAGAGCTAATTCAATCAAGGAAACACTGCATGTTGGTGAAGGGCATATTGAAGAAGGATCAGCCGAGTGGTTCTTGTGGGAGAACAACTCCATTTGGCTCACTAACTTCACACACCATCAGGCTTCCTAGCAGCTCTCAAGGAAACTCAGTTTTCACACTCTATGCTTAGTGCTCTTTGTGTGCCAAGGACTGAAATGAAGCTTGGTCAGCATTCCACACAAACGAATGCTCCACATGCGGGTTTCACATGCCACCAACTCCACATTCACAGGCAACTTCAGTGCCACAGCCGTTTTTAGATAGCCCTCAATGCAAAGGCTCTAGACGCAAATATTGGTGTGAGAGCTAATTCAATCAAGGAAACACTGCATGTTGGTGAAGGGCATATTGAAGAAGGGTCAGCCGAGTGGTTCTTGTGGGAGAACAACTCCATTTGGCTCACTAACTTCACACACCATCAGGCTTCCAAGCAGCTCTCAAAAACTCAGTTTTCACACTCTATGCTTAGTGCCCTTTGAGTGCATTATCTAGGAATGAACCTGGTAGAGCATCCCACACAAACGAATGCTCCACATGCGGGTTTCACATGCCACCAACTCCACATTCACAGGCAACTTCAGCGCCACAGCCGTTTTCAGATAGCCCTCAATGCAAAGGCTCTAGACGCAAATATTGGTGTGAGAGCTAATTCAATCAAGGAAACACTGCATGTTGGTGAAGGGCATATTGAAGAAGGATCAGCCGAGTGGTTCTTGTGGGAGAACAACTCCATTTGGCTCACTAACTTCACACACCATCAGGCTTCCAAGCAGCTCTCAAGGAAACTCAGTTTTCACACTCTATGCTTAGTGCCCTTTGTATGGCTAGGACTGAAATGAACCTGGTAGAGCATCCCACACAAACGAATGCTCCACATGCGGGTTTCACATGCAACCAACTCCACATTCACAGGCAACTTCAGCGCCACAGCCGTTTTCAGATAGCCCTCAATGCAAAGGCTCTAGACGCAAATATTGGTGTGAGAGCTAATTCAATCAAGGAAACACTGCATGTTGGTGAAGGGCATATTGAAGAAGGATCAGCCGAGTGGTTCTTGTGGGAGAACAACTCCATTTGGCTCACTAACTTCACACACCATCAGGCTTCCAAGCAGCTCTCAAGGAAACTCAGTTTTCACACTCTATGCTTAGTGCCCTTTGTATGGCTAGGACTGAAATGAACCTGGTAGAGCATCCCACACAAACGAATGCTCCACATGCGGGTTTCACATGCCACCAACTCCACATTCACAGGCAACTTCAGCGCCACAGCCGTTTTCAGATAGCCCTCAATGCAAAGGCTCTAGACGCAAATATTGGTGTGAGAGCTAATTCAATCAAGGAAACACTGCATGTTGGTGAAGGGCATATTGAAGAAGGATCAGCCGAGTGGTTCTTGTGGGAGAACAACTCCATTTGGCTCACTAACGTCACACACCATCAGGCTTCCAAGCAGCTCTCAAGGAAACTCAGTTTTCACACTCTATGCTTAGTGCCCTTTGAGTGCATTATCTAGGAATGAACCTGGTAGAGCATCCCACACAAACGAATGCTCCACATGCGGGTTTCACATGCCACCAACTCCACATTGACAGGCAACTTCAGCGCCACAGCCATTTTCAGATAGCCCTCAATGCAAAGGCTCTAGACGCAAATATTGGTGTGAGAGCTAATTCAATCAAGGAAACACTGCATGTTGGTGAAGGGCATATTGAAGAAGGATCAGCCGAGTGGTTCTTGTGGGAGAACAACTCCATTTGGCTCACTAACGTCACACACCATCATGCTTCCAAGCAGCTCTCAAGGAAACTCAGTTTTCACACTCTCTGCTTAGTGCCCTTTGTATGGCTAGGAATGAAATGAACCTGGTAGAGCATCCCACACAAACGAATGCTCCACATGCGGGTTTCACATGCCACCAACTCCACATTCTCAGGCAACTTCAGCGCCACAGCCGTTTTCAGATAGCCCTCAATGCAAAGGCTCTAGACGCAAATATTGGTGTGAGAGTTAATTCAATCAAGGAAACACTGCATGTTGGTGAAGGGCATATTGAAGAAGGATCAGCCGAGTGGTTCTTGTGGGAGAACAACTCCATTTGGCTCACTAACTTCACACACCATCAGGCTTTCAAGCAGCTCTCAAGGAAACTCAGTTTTCACACTCTATGCTTAGTGACCTTTGAGTGCCTAGGACTGAAATGAAGCTTGGAGAGCATCCCACATAAACGAATGCTCCACATGCGGGTTTCACATGCAACCAACTCCACATTCACAGGCAACTTCAGCGCCACAGCCGTTTTCAGATAGCCCTCAATGCAAAGGCTCTAGACGCAAATATTGGTGTGAGAGCTAATTCAATCAAGGAAACACTGCATGTTGGTGAAGGGCATATTGAAGAAGGATCAGCCGAGTGGTTCTTGTGGGAGAACAACTCCATTTGGCTCACTAACTTCACACACCATCAGGCTTCCAAGCAGCTCTCAAGGAAACTCAGTTTTCACACTCTATGCTTAGTGCCCTTTGAGTGAAAAGGACTGAAATGAATTTTGGTCAGCATCCCACACAAACGAATGCTCCACATGCGGGTTTCACATGCCACCAACTCCACATTCACAGGCAACTTCAGCGCCACAGCCGTTTTCAGATAGCCCTCAAAGCAAAGGCTCTAGACGCAAATATTGGTGTGAGAGCTAATTCAATCAAGGAAACACTGCATGTTGGTGAAGGGCATATTGAAGAAGGATCAGCCGAGTGGTTCTTGTGGGAGAACAACTCCATTTGGCTCACTAACGTCACACACCATCAGGCTTCCAAGCAGCTCTCAAGGAAACTCAGTTTTCACACTCTATGCTTAGTGCCCTTTCTTTGGCTACGACTGAAATGAACCTGGTAGAGCATCCCACACAAACGAATGCTCCACATGCGGGTTTCACATGCCACCAACTCCACATTCACAGGCAAATTCAGCGCCACAGCCGTTTTCAGATAGCCCTCAATGCAAAGGCTCTAGACGCAAATATTGGTGTGAGAGCTAATTCAATCAAGGAAACACTGCATGTTGGTGAAGGGCATATTGAAGAAGGATCAGCCAAGTGGTTCTTGTGGGAGAACAACTCCATTTGGCTCACTAACTTCACACACCATCAGGCTTCCAAGCAGCTCTCAAGGAAACTCAGTTTTCACACTCTATGCTTAGTGCCCTTTGAGTGCCTAGGACTGAAATGAATTTTGGTCAGCATCCCACACAAACGAATGCTCCACATGCGGGTTTCACATGCCACCAACTCCACATTCACAGGCAACTTCAGCGCCACAGCCGTTTTCAGATAGCCCTCAAAGCAAAGGCTCTAGACGCAAATATTGGTGTGAGAGCTAATTCAATCAAGGAAACACTGCATGTTGGTGAAGGGCATATTGAAGAAGGATCAGCCGAGTGGTTCTTGTGGGAGAACAACTCCATTTGGCTCACTAACGTCACACACCATCAGGCTTCCAAGCAGCTCTCAAGGAAACTCAGTTTTCACACTCTATGCTTAGTGCCCTTTGAGTGCATTATCTAGGAATGAACCTGGTAGAGCATCCCACACAAACGAATGCTCCACATGCGGGTTTCACATGCCACCAACTCCACATTCACAGGCAACTTCAGCGCCACAGCCGTTTTCAGATAGCCCTCAATGCAAAGGCTCTAGACGCAAATATTGGTGTGAGAGCTAATTCAATCAAGGAAACACTGCATGTTGGTGAAGGGCATATTGAAGAAGGATCAGCCGAGTGGTTCTTGTGGGAGAACAACTCCATTTGGCTCACTAACGTCACACACCATCAGGCTTCCAAGCAGCTCTCACGGAAACTCAGTTTTCACACTCTATGCTTAGTGCCCTTTGAGTGCATTATCTAGGAATGAACCTGGTAGAGCATCCCACACAAACGAATGCTCCACATGCGGGTTTCACATGCCACCAACTCCACATTCACAGGCAACTTCAGCGCCACAGCCGTTTTCAGATAGCCCTCAATGCAAAGGCTCTAGACGCAAATATTGGTGTGAGAGCTAATTCAATCAAGGAAACACTGCATGTTGGTGAAGGGCATATTGAAGAAGGATCAGCCGAGTGGTTCTTGTGGGAGAACAACTCCATTTGCCTCACTAACTTCACACACCATCAGGCTTCCAAGCAGCTCTCAAGGAAACTCAGTTTTCACACTCTATGCTTAGTGCCCTTTCTTTGGCTATGACTGAAATGAACCTGGTAGAGCATCCCACACAAACGAATGCTCCACATGCGGGTTTCACATGCCACCAACTCCACATTCACAGGCAACTTCAGCGCCACAGCCGTTTTCAGATAGCCCTCAATGCAAAGGCTCTAGACGCAAATATTGGTGTGAGAGCTAATTCAATCAAGGAAACACTGCATGTTGGTGAAGGGCATATTGAAGAAGGATCAGCCGAGTGGTTCTTGTGGGAGAACAACTCCATTTGGCTCACTAACGTCACACACCATCAGGCTTCCAAGCAGCTCTCAAGGAAACTCAGTTTTCACACTCTATGCTTAGCGCCCTTTGAGTGCATTATCTAGGAATGAACCTGGTAGAGCATCCCACACAAACAAATGCTCCACATGCGGGTTTCACATGCCACCAACTCCACATTCACAGGCAACTTCAGCGCCACAGCCGTTTTCAGATAGCCCTCAATGCAAAGGCTCTAGACGCAAATATTGGTGTGAGAGCTAATTCAATCAAGGAAACACTGCATGTTGGTGAAGGGCATATTGAAGAAGGATCAGCCGAGTGGTTCTTGTGGGAGAACAACTCCATTTGGCTCACTAACTTCACACACCATCAGGCTTCCAAGCAGCTCTCAAGGAAACTCAGTTTTCACACTCTATGCTTAGTGCCCTTTGAGTGCATTATCTAGGAATGAACCTGGTAGAGCATCCCACACAAACGAATGCTCCACATGCGGGTTTCACATGCCACCAACTCCACATTCACAGGCAACTTCAGCGCCACAGCCGTTTTCAGATAGCCCTCAATGCAAAGGCTCTAGACACAAATATTGGTGTGAGAGCTAATTCAATCAAGGAAAACACTGCATGTTGGTGAAGGGCATATTGAAGAAGGATCAGCCGAGTGGTTCTTGTGGGAGAACAACTCCATTTGGCTCACTAACTTCACACACCATCAGGCTTCCAAGCAGCTCTCAAGGAAACTCAGTTTTCACACTCTATGCTTAGTGCCCTTTGAGTGCCTAGGACTGAAATGAAGCTTGGTCAGCATCCCACACAAACGAATGCTCCACATGCGGGTTTCACATGCCACCAACTCCACATTCACAGGCAACTTCAGCGCCACAGCCGTTTTCAGATAGCCCTCAATGCAAAGGCTCTAGACGCAAATATTGGTGTGAGAGCTAATTCAATCAAGGAAACACTGCATGTTGGTGAAGGGCATATTGAAGAAGGATCAGCCGAGTGGTTCTTGTGGGAGAACAACTCCATTTGGCTCACTAACTTCACACACCATCAGGCTTCCAAGCAGCTCTCAAGGAAACTCAGTTTTCACACTCTATGCTTAGTGCCCTTTGAGTGCATTATCTAGGAATGAACCTGGTAGAGCATCCCACACAAACGAATGCTCCACATGCGGGTTTCACATGCCACCAACTCCACATTCACAGGCAACTTCAGCGCCACAGCCGTTTTCAGATAGCCCTCAATGCAAAGGCTCTAGACACAAATATTGGTGTGAGAGCTAATTCAATCAAGGAAACACTGCATGTTGGTGAAGGGCATATTGAAGAAGGATCAGCCAAGTGGTTCTTGTGGGAGAACAACTCCATTTGGCTCACTAACTTCACACACCATCAGGCTTCCAAGCAGCTCTCAAGGAAACTCAGTTTTCACACTCTATGCTTAGTGCCCTTTGAGTGCCTAGGACTGAAATGAAGCTTGGTCAGCATCCCACACAAACGAATGCTCCACATGCGGGTTTCACATGCCACCAACTCCACATTCACAGGCAACTTCAGCGCCACAGCCGTTTTCAGATAGCCCTCAATGCAAAGGCTCTAGACGCAAATATTGGTGTGAGAGCTAATTCAATCAAGGAAACACTGCATGTTGGTGAAGGGCATATTGAAGAAGGATCAGCCGAGTGGTTCTTGTGGGAGAACAACTCCATTTGGCTCACTAACTTCACACACCATCAGGCTTCCAAGCAGCTCTCAAGGAAACTCAGTTTTCACACTCTATGCTTAGTGCCCTTTGAGTGCATTATCTAGGAATGAACCTGGTAGAGCATCCCACACAAACGAATGCTCCACATGCGGGTTTCACATGCCACCAACTCCACATTCACAGGCAACTTCAGCGCCACAGCCGTTTTCAGATAGCCCTCAATGCAAAGGCTCTAGACGCAAATATTGGTGTGAGAGCTAATTCAATCAAGGAAACACTGCATGTTGGTGAAGGGCATATTGAAGAAGGATCAGCCGAGTGGTTCTTGTGGGAGAACAACTCCATTTGGCTCACTAACTTCACACACCATCAGGCTTCCAAACAGCTCTCAAGGAAACTCAGGTTTCACACTCTATGCTTAGTGCCCTTTGAGTGCATTATCTAGGAATGAACCTGGTAGAGCATCCCACACAAACGAATGCTCCACATGCGGGTTTCACATGCCACCAACTCCACATTCACAGGCAACTTCAGCGCCACAGCCGTTTTCAGATAGCCCTCAATGCAAAGGCTCTAGACGCAAATATTGGTGTGAGAGCTAATTCAATCAAGGAAACACTGCATGTTGGTGAAGGGCATATTGAAGAAGGATCAGCCGAGTGGTTCTTGTGGGAGAACAACTCCATTTGGCTCACTAACTTCACACACCATCAGGCTTCCAAACAGCTCTCAAGGAAACTCAGGTTTCACACTCTATGCTTAGTGCCCTTTGAGTGCATTATCTAGGAATGAACCTGGTAGAGCATCCCACACAAACGAATGCTCCACATGCGGGTTTCACATGCCACCAACTCCACATTCACAGGCAACTTCAGCGCCACAGCCGTTTTCAGATAGCCCTCAATGCAAAGGCTCTAGACGCAAATATTGGTGTGAGAGCTAATTCAATCAAGGAAACACTGCATGTTGGTGAAGGGCATATTGAAGAAGGATCAGCCGAGTGGTTCTTGTGGGAGAACAACTCCATTTGGCTCACTAACTTCACACACCATCAGGCTTCCAAACAGCTCTCAAGGAAACTCAGTTTTCACACTCTATGCTTAGTGCCCTTTGAGTGCATTATCTAGGAATGAACCTGGTAGAGCATCCCACACAAACGAATGCTCCACATGCGGGTTTCACATGCCACCAACTCCACATTCACAGGCAACTTCAGCGCCACAGCCGTTTTCAGATAGCCCTCAATGCAAAGGCTCTAGACGCAAATATTGGTGTGAGAGCTAATTCAATCAAGGAAACACTGCATGTTGGTGAAGGGCATATTGAAGAAGGATCAGCCGAGTGGTTCTTGTGGGAGAACAACTCCATTTGGCTCACTAACTTCACACACCATCAGGCTTCCAAGCAGCTCTCAAGGAAACTCAGTTTTCACACTCTATGCTTAGTGCCCTTTGAGTGCATTATCTAGGAATGAACCTGGTAGAGCATCCCACACAAACGAATGCTCCACATGCGGGTTTCACATGCCACCAACTCCACATTCACAGGCAACTTCAGCGCCACAGCCGTTTTCAGATAGCCCTCAATGCAAAGGCTCTAGACGCAAATATTGGTGTGAGAGCTAATTCAATCAAGGAAACACTGCATGTTGGTGAAGGGCATATTGAAGAAGGATCAGCCGAGTGGTTCTTGTGGGAGAACAACTCCATTTGGCTCACTAACTTCACACACCATCAGGCTTCCAAGCAGCTCTCAAGGAAACTCAGTTTTCACACTCTATGCTTAGTGCCCTGTGAGTGCCTTATCTAGGAATGAACCTGGTAGAGCATCCCACACAAACGAATGCTCCACATGCGGGTTTCACATGCCACCAACTCCACATTCACAGGCAACTTCAGCGCCACAGCCGTTTTCAGATAGCCCTCAATGCAAAGGCTCTAGACGCAAATATTGGTGTGAGAGCTAATTCAATCAAGGAAACACTGCATGTTGGTGAAGGGCATATTGAAGAAGGATCAGCCGAGTGGTTCTTGTGGGAGAACAACTCCATTTGGCTCACTAACTTCACACACCATCAGGCTTCCAAACAGCTCTCAAGGAAACTCAGTTTTCACACTCTATGCTTAGTGCCCTTTGAGTGCATTATCTAGGAATGAACCTGGTAGAGCATCCCACACAAACGAATGCTCCACATGCGGGTTTCACATGCCACCAACTCCACATTCACAGGCAACTTCAGCGCCACAGCCGTTTTCAGATAGCCCTCAATGCAAAGGCTCTAGACGCAAATATTGGTGTGAGAGCTAATTCAATCAAGGAAACACTGCATGTTGTTGAAGGGCATATTGAAGAAGGATCAGCCGAGTGGTTCTTGTGGGAGAACAACTCCATTTGGCTCACTAACTTCACACACCATCAGGCTTCCAAACAGCTCTCAAGGAAACTCAGTTTTCACACTCTATGCTTAGTGCCCTTTGAGTGCATTATCTAGGAATGAACCTGGTAGAGCATCCCACACAAACGAATGCTCCACATGCGGGTTTCACATGCCACCAACTCCACATTCACAGGCAACTTCAGCGCCACAGCCGTTTTCAGATAGCCCTCAATGCAAAGGCTCTAGACGCAAATATTGGTGTGAGAGCTAATTCAATCAAGGAAACACTGCATGTTGGTGAAGGGCATATTGAAGAAGGATCAGCCGAGTGGTTCTTGTGGGAGAACAACTCCATTTGGCTCACTAACTTCACACACCATCAGGCTTCCAAGCAGCTCTCAAGGAAACTCAGTTTTCACACTCTATGCTTAGTGCCCTGAGAGTGCATTATCTAGGAATGAACCTGGTAGAGCATCCCACACAAACGAATGCTCCACATGCGGGTTTCACATGCCACCAACTCCACATTCACAGGCAACTTCAGCGCCACAGCCGTTTTCAGATAGCCCTCAATGCAAAGGCTCTAGACGCAAATATTGGTGTGAGAGCTAATTCAATCAAGGAAACACTGCATGTTGGTGAAGGGCATATTGAAGAAGGATCAGCCGAGTGGTTCTTGTGGGAGAACAACTCCATTTGGCTCACTAACTTCACACACCATCAGGCTTCCAAACAGCTCTCAAGGAAACTCAGTTTTCACACTCTATGCTTAGTGCCCTTTGAGTGCATTATCTAGGAATGAACCTGGTAGAGCATCCCACACAAACGAATGCTCCACATGCGGGTTTCACATGCCACCAACTCCACATTCACAGGCAACTTCAGCGCCACAGCCGTTTTCAGATAGCCCTCAATGCAAAGGCTCTAGACGCAAATATTGGTGTGAGAGCTAATTCAATCAAGGAAACACTGCATGTTGGTGAAGGGCATATTGAAGAAGGATCAGCCGAGTGGTTCTTGTGGGAGAACAACTCCATTTGGCTCACTAACTTCACACACCATCAGGCTTCCAAGCAGCTCTCAAGGAAACTCAGTTTTCACACTCTATGCTTAGTGCCCTGAGAGTGCATTATCTAGGAATGAACCTGGTAGAGCATCCCACACAAACGAATGCTCCACATGCGGGTTTCACATGCCACCAACTCCACATTCACAGGCAACTTCAGCGCCACAGCCGTTTTCAGATAGCCCTCAATGCAAAGGCTCTAGACGCAAATATTGGTGTGAGAGCTAATTCAATCAAGGAAACACTGCATGTTGGTGAAGGGCATATTGAAGAAGGATCAGCCGAGTGGTTCTTGTGGGAGAACAACTCCATTTGGCTCACTAACTTCACACACCATCAGGCTTCCAAACAGCTCTCAAGGAAACTCAGTTTTCACACTCTATGCTTAGTGCCCCTTGAGTGCATTATCTAGGAATGAACCTGGTAGAGCATCCCACACAAACGAATGCTCCACATGCGGGTTTCACATGCCACCAACTCCACATTCACAGGCAACTTCAGCGCCACAGCCGTTTTCAGATAGCCCTCAATGCAAAGGCTCTAGACGCAAATATTGGTGTGAGAGCTAATTCAATCAAGGAAACACTGCATGTTGGTGAAGGGCATATTGAAGAAGGATCAGCCGAGTGGTTCTTGTGGGAGAACAACTCCATTTGGCTCACTAACTTCACACACCATCAGGCTTCCAAGCAGCTCTCAAGGAAACTCAGTTTTCACACTCTATGCTTAGTGCCCTTTGAGTGCATTATCTAGGAATGAACCTGGTAGAGCATCCCACACAAACGAATGCTCCACATGCGGGTTTCACATGCCACCAACTCCACATTCACAGGCAACTTCAGCGCCACAGCCGTTTTCAGATAGCCCTCAATGCAAAGGCTCTAGACGCAAATATTGGTGTGAGAGCTAATTCAATCAAGGAAACACTGCATGTTGGTGAAGGGCATATTGAAGAAGGATCAGCCGAGTGGTTCTTGTGGGAGAACAACTCCATTTGGCTCACTAACTTCACACACCATCAGGCTTCCAAGCAGCTCTCAAGGAAACTCAGTTTTCACACTCTATGCTTAGTGCCCTTTGAGTGCATTATCTAGGAATGAACCTGGTAGAGCATCCCACACAAACGAATGCTCCACATGCGGGTTTCACATGCCACCAACTCCACATTCACAGGCAACTTCAGCGCCACAGCCGTTTTCAGATAGCCCTCAATGCAAAGGCTCTAGACGCAAATATTGGTGTGAGAGCTAATTCAATCAAGGAAACACTGCATGTTGGTGAAGGGCATATTGAAGAAGGATCAGCCGAGTGGTTCTTGTGGGAGAACAACTCCATTTGGCTCACTAACTTCACACACCATCAGGCTTCCAAACAGCTCTCAAGGAAACTCAGTTTTCACACTCTATGCTTAGTGCCCCTTGAGTGCATTATCTAGGAATGAACCTGGTAGAGCATCCCACACAAACGAATGCTCCACATGCGGGTTTCACATGCCACCAACTCCACATTCACAGGCAACTTCAGCGCCACAGCCGTTTTCAGATAGCCCTCAATGCAAAGGCTCTAGACGCAAATATTGGTGTGAGAGCTAATTCAATCAAGGAAACACTGCATGTTGGTGAAGGGCATATTGAAGAAGGATCAGCCGAGTGGTTCTTGTGGGAGAACAACTCCATTTGGCTCACTAACTTCACACACCATCAGGCTTCCAAGCAGCTCTCAAGGAAACTCAGTTTTCACACTCTATGCTTAGTGCCCTTTGAGTGCATTATCTAGGAATGAACCTGGTAGAGCATCCCACACAAACGAATGCTCCACATGCGGGTTTCACATGCCACCAACTCCACATTCACAGGCAACTTCAGCGCCACAGCCGTTTTCAGATAGCCCTCAATGCAAAGGCTCTAGACGCAAATATTGGTGTGAGAGCTAATTCAATCAAGGAAACACTGCATGTTGGTGAAGGGCATATTGAAGAAGGATCAGCCGAGTGGTTCTTGTGGGAGAACAACTCCATTTGGCTCACTAACTTCACACACCATCAGGCTTCCTAAGCAGCTCTCAAGGAAACTCAGTTTTCACACTCTATGCTTAGCTGCCCTTTGAGTGCTAGGACTGAAATGAAGCCTGGTAAGCATCCCACACAAACGAATGCTCCACATGCGGGTTTCACATGCAACCAACTCCACATTCACAGGCAACTTCAGCGCCACAGCCGTTTTCAGATAGCCCTCAATGCAAAGGCTCTAGACGCAAATATTGGTGTGAGAGCTAATTCAATCAAGGAAACACTGCATGTTTGGTGAAGGGCATATTGAAGAAGGATCAGCCGAGTGGTTCTTGTGGGAGAACAACTCCATTTGGCTCACTAACTTCACACACCATCAGGCTTCCAAGCAGCTCTCAAGGAAACTCAGTTTTCACACTCTATGCTTAGTGCCCTTTGAGTGCTAGACTAGGAATGAACCTGGTAGAGCATCCCACACAAACGAATGCTCCACATGCGGGTTTCACATGCCACCAACTCCACATTCACAGGCAACTTCAGCGCCACAGCCGTTTTCAGATAGCCCTCAATGCAAAGGCTCTAGACGCAAATATTGGTGTGAGAGCTAATTCAATCAAGGAAACACTGCATGTTGGTGAAGGGCATATTGAAGAAGGATCAGCCGAGTGGTTCTTGTGGGAGAACAACTCCATTTGGCTCACTAACGTCACACACCATCAGGCTTCCAAGCAGCTCTCAAGGAAACTCAGTTTTCACACTCTATGCTTAGTGCCCTTTGAGTGCATTATCTAGGAATGAACCTGGTAGAGCATCCCACACAAACGAATGCTCCACATGCGG
>NW_026698215.1:0-45167 GCF_030435755.1 Ochotona princeps
CCTAGGCACTCACAGGGCACTCAGCATAGATTGTTAACACTGAGTTTCCTTGAGAGCTGCTTGGAAGCCTGAAGGTGTGTGAAGTTATTGAGCCAAATGAGTTGTTCTCCCACAAGAACCACTCGGCTGATTCTTCTTCAATATGCCCTTCACCAACATCCAGTGTTTCCTTGATTGAATTAGCTCTCACACCAATATTTGCCTCTAGAGCCTTTGCATTGATGGCTATCTGAAAGGGCTGTGGCGGTGAAGTTGCCTGTGAATGTGGAGTTGGTGGCATGTGAAACCCGCATGTGGAGCATTCGTTTGTGTGGGATGCTCACCAAGATTCATTTCAGTCCTAGGCACTCAAAGGGCACTCAGCATAGAGTGTGAAAACTGAGTTTCCTTGAGAGCTGCTTGGAAGCCTGATGGTGTGTGAAGTTAGTGAGCCAAATGGAGTTGTTCTCCCACAAGAACCACTCGGCTGATTCTTCTTCAATATGCCCTTCACCAACATGCAGTGTTTCCTTGATTGAATTAGCTCCCACACCAATATTTGCGTCTAGAGCCTTTGCATTGAGTGCTATCTGAAAACGGCTGTGGCGCTGAAGTTTGCCTGTGAATGTGGAGTTGGTGCATGTGAAACCCGCATGTGGAGCATTCGTTTGTGTGGGATGCTTACCATGCTTCATTTCAGTCCTAGGCACTCAAAGGGCACTAAGCATAGAGTGTGAAAACTGAGTTTCCTTGAGAGCTGCTTGGAAGCCTGATGGTGTGTGAAGTCAGTGAGCCAAATGGAGTTGTTCTCCCCACAAGAACCACTCGGCTGATTCTTCTTCAATATGCTCTTCACCAACATGCAGTGTGTCCTTGATTGAATTAGCTCTCACACCAATATTTGATTCTAGAGCCTTTTTATTGAGGGCTATCTGAAAAAGGCTGTGCGCTGACGTTGCCTGTGAATGTGGAGTTGGTAGCATGTGAAACCCGCATGTGGAGCATTCGTTTGTGTGGGATGCTCACCAAGCTTCATTTCAGTCCTAGGCACTCAAAGGGCACTCAGCATAGAGTGTGAAAACTGAGTTTCCTTGAGAGCTGCTTGGAAGCCTGATGGTGTGTGAAGTCAGTGAGCCAAATGGAGTTGTCTCCCACAAGAACCACTCCGCTGATTATTCTTCAATATGCCCTTCACCAACAAGCAGTGTTTCCTTGATTGAATTATCTCCCACACCCATATTCGCGTCTAGAGCTTTGCATTGAGGGCTATCTGAAAACGGCTGTGGCGCTGAAGTTGCCTGTGAATGTGGAGTTGGTCGCATGTGAAACCCGCATGTGGAGCATTCGTCTCTGTGGGATGCTCTACCAGGTTCATTCCTAGATAATGCACTCAAAGGGCACTAAGCATAGAGTGTGAAAACTGAGTTTCCTTGAGAGCTGCTTGGAAGCCTGATGGTGTGTGAAGTTAGTGAGCCAAATGGAGTTGTTCTCCCACAAGAACCACTCGGCTGATTCTTCTTCAATATGCCCTTCCCCAACATGCAGTGTTTCCTTGATTGAATGAGCTCTCACACCAATATTTGCGTCTAGAGCCTTTGCATTGAGGGCTATCTGAAAACGGCTGTGGCGCTGAAGTTGCCTGTGAATGTGGAGTTGGTGGCATGTGAAACCCGCATGTGGAGCATTCGTTTGTGTGGGATGCTCACGAAGCTTCATTTCAGTGCTAGGCACGCATGGGGCATTAAGCAAAGATTGTGAAAAGTGAGTTTCCTTGAGAGCTGCTTGGAAGCCTGATGGTGTGTGAAGTCAGTGAGCCAAATGGTGTTGTTCTCCCACAAGAACCACTCGGCTGATTCTTCTTCAATATGCCCTTCCCCAAAATGCAGTGTTTCCTTGATTGAATTAGCTCTCACACCAATATTTGCGCCTAGAGCCTTTGCATTGAGGGCTATCTGAAAATGGCTGTGGCGCTGAAGTTGCCTGAGAATGTGGAGTTGGTGGCATGTGAAACCCGCATGTGGAGCATTCGTTTGTGTGGGGATGCTCACCAAGCTTCATTTCAGTCCTAGGCACTCAAAGGGCACTAAGCATAGAGTGTGAAAACTGAGTTTCCTTGAGAGCTGCTTGGAAGCCTGATGGTGTGTGAAGTTAGTGAGCCAAATGGAGTTGTTCTCCCACAAGAACCACTCGGCCTGATTCTTCTTCAATATGCCCTTCCCCAACATGCAGTGTTTCCTTGATTGAATTAGCTCTCACACCAATATTTGCGTCTAGAGCCTTGGCATTGAGTGCTATCTGAAAACGGCTGTGGCGATGAAGTCCCTGTGAATGTGGAGTTGGTGGCATGTGAAACCCGCATGTGGAGCATTCGTTTGTGTGGGATGCTCACCAAGCTTCATTTCAGTCCTAGGCACTCAAAGGGCACTCAGCATAGAGTGTGAAAACTGAGTTTCCTTGAGAGCTGCTTGGAAGCCTGATGGTGTGTGAAGTCAGTGAGCCAAATGGAGTTGTTCTCCCACAAGAACCACTCGGCTGATTCTTCTTCAATATGCCCTTCAAAAACATGCAGTGTTTCCTTGATTGAATTAGCTCCCACACCAATATTTGCGTCTAGAGCCTTTGCATTGAGGGCTATCTGAAAACGGCTGTGGCGCTGAATTTGCCTGTGAATGTGGAGTTGGTGGCATGTGAAACCCGCATGTGGGGCATTCGTCTGTGTGTTATGCTCTACCAGGTTCATTCCTAGATAATGCACTCAAAGGGCACTAAGCATAGAGTGTGAAAACTGAGTTTTCTTGAGAGCTGCTTGGAAGCCTGATGGTGTGTGAAGTTAGTGAGCCAAATGGAGTTGTTCTCCCACAAGAACCACTCGGCTGATTCTTCTTCAATATGCCCTTCCCCAACATGCAGTGTTTCCTTGATTGAATTAGCTCTCACACCAATATTTGCGTCTAGACCCTTTGCATTGAGGGCTATCTGAAAACGGCTGTGGCGCTGAAGTTGCCTGTGAATGTGGAGTTGGTGGCATGTGAAACCCGCATGTGGAGCATTCGTTTGTGTGGGATGCTCACCAAGCTTCATTTCAGTCCTAGGCACTCAAAGAGCACTAAGCACAGAATGTGAAACCTGAGTTTCCTTGAGAGCTGCTTGGAAGCCTGATGGTGTGTGAAGTTAGTGAGCCAAATGGAGTTGTTCTAACACAAGAACCACTCGGCTGATTCTTCTTCAATATGCCCTTCACCAACATCCAGTGTTTCCTTGATTGAATTAGCTCTCACACCAATATTTGCGTCTAGAGCCTTTGCATTGAGGGCTATCTGAAAAGGGCTGTGGCGCTGAAGTTGCCTGTGAATGTGGAGTTGGTGGCATGTGAAACCCGCATGTGGAGCATTCGTTTGTGTGGGATGCTCACCAAGCTTCATTTCAGTCCTAGGCACTCAAAGGGCACTCAGCATAGAGTGTGAAAACTGAGTTTCCTTGAGAGCTGCTTGGAAGCCTGATGGTGTGTGAAGTCAGTGAGCCAAATGGAGTTGTTCTCCCACAAGAACCACTCGGCTGATTATTCTTCAATATGCCCTTCCCCAAAATGCAGTGTTTCCTTGATTGAATTAGCTCCCACACCAATATTTGTGTCTAGAGCCTTTGCATTGAGGGCTATCTGAAAACGGCTGTGGCGCTGAAGTTGCCTGTGAATGTGGAGTTGGTGGCATGTGAAACCCGCATGTGGGGCATTCGTCTGTGTGTTATGCTCTACCAGGTTCATACCTAGATAATGCACTCAAAGGGCACTAAGCATAGAGTGTGAAAACTGAGTTTTCTTGAGAGCTGCTTGGAAGCCTGATGGTGTGTGAAGTTAGTGAGCCAAATGGAGTTGTTCTCCCACAAGAACCACTCGGCTGATTCTTCTTCAATATGCCCTTCAGCAACATGCAGTGTTTCCTTGATTGAATTAGCTCTCACACCAATATTTGCGTCTAGAGCCTTTGCATTGAGGGCTATCTGAAAACGGCTGTGGCGCTGAAGTTGCCTGTGAATGTGGAGTTGGTGGCATGTGAAACCCGCATGTGGAGCATTCGTTTGTGTGGGATGCTCACCAAGCTTCATTTCAGTCCTAGGCACTCAAAGAGCACTAAGCACAGAACGTGAAACCTGAGTTTCCTTGAGAGCTGCTTGGAAGCCTGATGGTGTGTGAAGTTAGTGAGCCAAATGGAGTTGTTCTCCCACAAGAACCACTCGGCTGATTCTTCTTCAATATGCCCTTCCCCAACATGCAGTTTTTCCTTGATTGAATTAGCTCTCACACCAATATTTGCGTCTAGAGCCTTTGCATTGAGGGCTATCTGAAAAGGGCTGTGGCGCTGAAGTTGCCTGTGAATGTGGAGTTGGTGGCATGTGAAACCCGCATGTGGAGCATTCGTTTGTGTGGGATGCTCACCAAGCTTCATTTCAGTCCTAGGCACTCAAAGGGCACTAAGCATAGAGTGTGAAAACTGAGTTTCCTTGAGAGCTGCTTGGAAGCCTGATGGTGTGTGAAGTCAGTGAGCCAAATGGTGTTGTTCTCCCACAAGAACCACTCGGCTGATTCTTCTTCAATATGCCCTTCAAAAACATGCAGTGTTTCCTTGATTGAATTAGCTCTCACACCAATATTTGCGTCTAGAGCCTTTGCATTGAGGGCTATCTGAAAACGGCTGTGGCGCTGAAGTTGCCTGTGAATGTGGAGTTGGTGGCATGTGAAACCCGCATGTGGAGCATTCGTTTGTGTGGGATGCTCTACCAGGTTCATTTCAGTCCTAGGCACTCAAAGGGCACTAAGCATAGAGTGTGAAAACTGAGTTTCCTTGAGAGCTGCTTGGAAGCCTGATGGTGTGTGAAGTTAGTGAGCCAAATGGAGTTGTTCTCCCACAAGAACCACTCGGCTCATTCTTCTTCAATAAGCCCTTCACCAACAAGCAGTGTTTCCTTGATTGAATTAGCTCTCACACCCATATTTGCGTCTAGAGCCTTTGCATTGAGGGCTATCTGAAAAGGGCTGTGGCGCTGAAGTTGCCTGTGAATGTGGAGTTGGTGGCATGTGAAACCCGCATGTGGAGCATTCGTTTGTGTGGGATGCTCACAAGCTTCATTTCAGTCCTAGGCACTCAAAGGGCACTAAGCATAGAGTGTGAAAACTGAGTTTCCTTGAGAGCTGCTTGGAAGCCTGATGGTGTGTGAAGTTAGCGAGCCAAATGGAGTTGTTCTCCCACAAGAACCACTCGGCTGATTCTTCTTCAATATGCCCTTACCCAACATGCAGTGTTTCCTTGATTGAATTAGCTCTCACACCCATATTCGCGTCTAGAGCCTTTGCATTGAGGGCTATCTGAAAGGGCTGTGGCGCTGAAGCTGCCTGTGAATGTGGAGTTGGTGGCATGTGAAACCCGCATGTGGAGCATTCGTTTGTGTGGGATGCTCACCAAGCTTCATTTCAGTCCTAGGCACTCAAAGGGCACTAAGCATAGAGTGTGAAAACTGAGTTTCCTTGAGAGCTGCTTGGAAGCCTGATGGTGTGTGAAGTTAGTGAGCCAAATGGAGTTGTTCTCCCACAAGAACTACTCGGCTGATTCTTCTTCAATATGCCCTTCACCAAAATGCAGTGTTTCCTTGATTGAATTAGCTCTCACACCAATATTTGCGTCTAGACCTTTGCATTGAGTGCTATCTGAAAACGGCTGTGGCGCTGAAGTTGCCTGTGAATGTGGAGTTGGTGGCATGTGAAACCCGCATGTGGAGCATTCGTTTGTGTGGGATGCTCACCAAGCTTCATTTCAGTCCTAGGCACTCAAAGGGCACTAAGCATAGAGTGTGAAACCTGAGTTTCCTTGAGAGCTGCTTGGAAGCCTGATGGTGTGTGAAGTTAGTGAGCCAAATGGTGTTGTTCTCCCACAAGAACCACTCTGCTGATTCTTCTTCAATATGCCCTTCACCAACATGCAGTGTTTCCTTGATTGAATTAGCTCTAACACCAATATTTGCGTCTAGAGCCTTTGCATTGATGGCTATCTGAAAAGGGCTGTGGCGCTGAAGTTGCCTGTGAATGTGGAGTTGGTGGCATGT
Organism: Ochotona princeps; assembly: GCF_030435755.1. Classification (NCBI taxonomy): domain Eukaryota; kingdom Metazoa; phylum Chordata; class Mammalia; order Lagomorpha; family Ochotonidae; genus Ochotona; species Ochotona princeps. Next base: position 6,076 of record NW_026698215.1, read on the forward strand.
GAAACCCGCATGTGGAGCATTCGTTTGTGTGGGATGCTCACCAAGCTTCACTTCAGTCCTAGGCACTCAAAGGGCACTCAGCATAGAGATGAAAACTGAGTTTCCTTGAGAGCTGCTTGGAAGCCTGATGGTGTGTGAAGTTAGTGAGCCAAATTAAGTTGTTCTCCCACAAGAACCACTCGGCTGATTCTACTTCAATATGCCCTTCACCAACATGCAGTGTTTCCTTGATTGAATTAGCTCTCACACCAATATTTGCGTCTAGAGCCTTTGCATGGAGGGTTATCTGAAAACGGCTGTGGCGCTGAAGTTGCCTGTGAATGTGGAGTTGGTGGCATGTGAAACCCGCATGTGGAGCATTCGTTTGTGTGGGATGCTCACCAAGCTTCATTTCAGTCCTAGGCACTCAAAGGGCACTAAGCATAGAGTGTGAAAACTGCGTTTCCTTGAGAGCTGCTTGGAAGCCTGATGGTGTGTGAAGTTAGTGAGCCAAATGGTGTTGTTCTCCCACAAGAACTACTCGGCTGATTCTTCTTCAATATGCCCTTCACCAAAATGCAGTGTTTCCTTGATTGAATTAGCTCTCACACCAATATTTGCGTCTAGACCTTTGCATTGAGTGCTATCTGAAAACGGCTGTGGCACTGAAGTTGCCTGTGAATGTGGAGTTGGTGGCATGTGAAACCCGCATGTGGAGCATTCGTTTGTGTGGGATGCTCACCAAGCTTCATTTCAGTCCTAGGCACTCAAAGGGCACTAAGCATAGAGTGTGAAACCTGAGTTTCCTTGAGAGCTGCTTGGAAGCCTGATGGTGTGTGAAGTTAGTGAGCCAAATGGTGTTGTTCTCCCACAAGAACCACTCTGCTGATTCTTCTTCAATATGCCCTTCACCAACATGCAGTGTTTCCTTGATTGAATTAGCTCTAACACCAATATTTGCGTCTAGAGCCTTTGCATTGATGGCTATCTGAAAAGGGCTGTGGCGCTGAAGTTGCCTGTGAATGTGGAGTTGGTGGCATGTGAAACCCGCATGTGGAGCATTCGTTTGTGTGGGATGCTCACCAAGCTTCACTTCAGTCCTAGGCACTCAAAGGGCACTCAGCATAGAGATGAAAACTGAGTTTCCTTGAGAGCTGCTTGGAAGCCTGATGGTGTGTGAAGTTAGTGAGCCAAATTAAGTTGTTCTCCCACAAGAACCACTCGGCTGATTCTACTTCAATATGCCCTTCACCAACATGCAGTGTTTCCTTGATTGAATTAGCTCTCACACCAATATTTGCGTCTAGAGCCTTTGCATTGAGGGCTATCTGAAAAGGGCTGTGGTGCTGAAGTTGCCTGTGAATGTGGAGTTGGTGGCATGTGAAATCCGCATGTGGAGCATTCGTTTGTGTGGGATGCTCACCAAGCTTCATTTCAGTCCTAGGCACTCAAAGGGCACTCAGCATAGATTGTGAACACTGAGTTTCCTTGAGAGCTGCTTGGAAGCCTGATGGTGTGTGAAGTTAGTGAGCCAAATGGAGTTGTTCTCCCACAAGAACCACTCGGCTGATTCTTCTTCAATATGCCCTTCACCAACATCCAGTGTTTCCTTGATTGAATTAGCTCTCACACCAATATTTGCCTCTAGAGCCTTTGCATTGATGGCTATCTGAAAAGGGCTGTGGCGCTGAAGTTGCCTGTGAATGTGGAGTTGGTGGCATGTGAAACCCGCATGTGGAGCATTCGTTTGTGTGGGATGCTCACCAAGCTTCATTTCAGTCCTAGGCACTCAAAGGGCACTCAGCATAGATTGTGAAAACTGAGTTTCCTTGAGAGCTGCTTGGAAGCCTGATGGTGTGTGAAGTCAGTGAGCCAAATGGTGTTGTTCTCCCACAAGAACCACTTGGCTGATTCTTCTTCAATATGCCCTTCCCCAACATGCAGTGTTTCCTTGATTGAATTAGCTCTCACACCAATATTTGCGTCTAGAGCCTTTGCATTGAGGGCTATCTGAAAACGGCTGTGGCGCTGAAGTTGCCTGTGAATGTGGAGTTGGTGGCATGTGAAACCCGCATGTGCAGCATTCGTTTGTGTGGGATGCTCACCAAGCTTCATTTCAGTCCTAGGCACTCAAAGGGCACTCAGCATAGAGTGTGAAAACTGAGTTTCCTTGAGAGCTGCTTGGAAGCCTGATGGTGTGTGAAGTTAGTGAGCCAAATGGAGTTGTTCTCCCACAAGAACCACTCGGCTGATTCTTCTTCAATAAGCCCTTCACCAACAAACAGTGTTTCCTTGATTGAATTAGCTCCCACACCCATATTCGCGTCTAGAGCCTTTGCATTGAGGGCTATCTGAAAAGGGCTGTGGCGCTGAAGTTGCCTGTGAATGTGGAGTTGGTGGCATGTGAAACCCGCATGTGGAGCATTCGTCTGTGTGGGATGCTCTACCAGGTTCATTCCTAGATAATGCACTCAAAGGGCACTAAGCATAGAGTGTGAAAACTGAGATTCCTTGAGAGCTGCTTGGAAGCCTGATGGTGTGTGAAGTTAGTGAGCCAAATGGAGTTGTTCTCCCACAAGAACCACTCGGCTGATTCTTCTTCAATATGCCCTTCCCCAACATGCAGTGTTTCCTTGATTGAATTTGCTCTCACACCAATATTTGTGTCTAGAGCCTTTGCATGGAGGGTTATCTGAAAACGGCTGTGGCGCTGAAGTTGCCTGTGAATGTGGAGTTGGTGGCATGTGAAACCCGCATGTGGAGCATTCGTTTGTGTGGGATGCTCACCAAGCTTCATTTCAGTCCTAGGCACTCAAAGGGCACTAAGCATAGAGTGTGAAAACTGCGTTTCCTTGAGAGCTGCTTGGAAGCCTGATGGTGTGTGAAGTCAGTGAGCCAAATGGTGTTGTTCTCCCACAAGAACTACTCGGCTGATTCTTCTTCAATATGCCCTTCACCAAAATGCAGTGTTTCCTTGATTGAATTAGCTCTCACACCAATATTTGCGTCTAGACCTTTGCATTGAGTGCTATCTGAAAACGGCTGTGGCGCTGAAGTTGCCTGTGAATGTGGAGTTGGTGGCATGTGAAACCCGCATGTGGAGCATTCGTTTGTGTGGGATGCTCACCAAGCTTCACTTCAGTCCTAGGCACTCAAAGGGCACTCAGCATAGAGATGAAAACTGAGTTTCCTTGAGAGCTGCTTGGAAGCCTGATGGTGTGTGAAGTTAGTGAGCCAAATTAAGTTGTTCTCCCACAAGAACCACTCGGCTGATTCTACTTCAATATGCCCTTCACCAACATGCAGTGTTTCCTTGATTGAATTAGCTCTCACACCAATATTTGCGTCTAGAGCCTTTGCATTGAGGGCTATCTGAAAAGGGCTGTGGTGCTGAAGTTGCCTGTGAATGTGGAGTTGGTGGCATGTGAAATCCGCATGTGGAGCATTCGTTTGTGTGGGATGCTCACCAAGCTTCATTTCAGTCCTAGGCACTCAAAGGGCACTCAGCATAGATTGTGAACACTGAGTTTCCTTGAGAGCTGCTTGGAAGCCTGATGGTGTGTGAAGTTAGTGAGCCAAATGGAGTTGTTCTCCCACAAGAACCACTCGGCTGATTCTTCTTCAATATGCCCTTCACCAACATCCAGTGTTTCCTTGATTGAATTAGCTCTCACACCAATATTTGCGTCTAGAGCCTTTGCATTGATGGCTATCTGAAAAGGGCTGTGGCGCTGAAGTTGCCTGTGAATGTGGAGTTGGTGGCATGTGAAACCCGCATGTGGAGCATTCGTTTGTGTGGGATGCTCACCAAGCTTCATTTCAGTCCTAGGCACTCAAAGGGCACTCAGCATAGATTGTGAAAACTGAGTTTCCTTGAGAGCTGCTTGGAAGCCTGATGGTGTGTGAAGTCAGTGAGCCAAATGGTGTTGTTCTCCCACAAGAACCACTTGGCTGATTCTTCTTCAATATGCCCTTCCCCAAAATGCAGTGTTTCCTTGATTGAATTAGCTCTCACACCAATATTTGCGTCTAGAGCCTTTGCATTGAGGGCTATCTGAAAACGGCTGTGGCGCTGAAGTTGCCTGTGAATGTGGAGTTGGTGGCATGTGAAACCCGCATGTGCAGCATTCGTTTGTGTGGGATGCTCACCAAGCTTCATTTCAGTCCTAGGCACTCAAAGGGCACTCAGCATAGAGTGTGAAAACTGAGTTTCCTTGAGAGCTGCTTGGAAGCCTGATGGTGTGTGAAGTTAGTGAGCCAAATGGAGTTGTTCTCCCACAAGAACCACTCGGCTGATTCTTCTTCAATAAGCCCTTCACCAACAAACAGTGTTTCCTTGATTGAATTAGCTCCCACACCCATATTCGCGTCTAGAGCCTTTGCATTGAGGGCTATCTGAAAAGGGCTGTGGCGCTGAAGTTGCCTGTGAATGTGGAGTTGGTGGCATGTGAAACCCGCATGTGGAGCATTCGTCTGTGTGGGATGCTCTACCAGGTTCATTCCTAGATAATGCACTCAAAGGGAACTAAGCATAGAGTGTGAAAACTGAGATTCCTTGAGAGCTGCTTGGAAGCCTGATGGTGTGTGAAGTTAGTGAGCCAAATGGAGTTGTTCTCCCACAAGAACCACTCGGCTGATTCTTTTTCAATATGCCCTTCCCCAACATGCAGTGTTTCCTTGATTGAATTTGCTCTCACACCAATATTTGTGTCTAGAGCCTTTGCATGGAGGGTTATCTGAAAACGGCTGTGGCGCTGAAGTTGCCTGCGAATGTGGAGTTGGTGGCATGTGAAACCCGCATGTGGAGCATTCGTTTGTGTGGGATGCTCACCAAGCTTCATTTCAGTCCTAGGCACTCAAAGGGCACTCAGCATAGAGTGTGAAAATTGAGTTTCCTTGAGAGCTGCTTGGAAGCCTGATGGTGTGTGAAGTTAGTGAGCCAAATGGAGTTGTTCTCCCACAAGAACCACTTGGCTGATTCTTCTTCAATATGCTCTTCACCAACATGCAGTGTGTCCTTGATTGAATTAGCTCTCACACCAATATTTGCGTCTAGAGCCTTTTTATTGATGGCTATCTGAAAACGGCTGTGGCGCTGACGTTGCCTGTGAATGTGGAGTTGGTGGCATGTGAAACCCGCATGTGGAGCATTCGTTTGTGTGGGATGCTCACCAAGCTTCATTTCAGTCCTAGGCACTCAAAGGGCACTCAGCATAGAGTGTGAAAACTGAGTTTCTTTGAGAGCTGCTTGGAAGCCTGATGGTGTGTGAAGTCAGTGAGCCAAATGGTGTTGTTCTCCCACAAGAACCACTCGGCTGATTCTTCTTCAATATGCCCTTCACCAACATGCAGTGTTTCCTTGATTGAATTAGCTCTCACACCAATATTTGCATCTAGAGCCTTTGCATTGAGGGCTATCTGAAAAGGGCTGTGGCGCTGAAGTTGCCTGTGAATGTGGAGTTGGTGGCATGTGAAACCCGCATGTGGAGCATTCGTTTGTGTGGGATGCTCACCAAGCTTCATTTCAGTCCTAGGCACTCAAAGAGCACTAAGCACAGAATGTGAAAGCTGAGTTTCCTTGAGAGCTGCTTGGAAGCCTGATGGTGTGTGAAGTTAGTGAGCCAAATGGAGTTGTTCTCCCACAAGAACCACTCGGCTGATTCTTCTTCAATATGCCCTTCACCAACATCCAGTGTTTCCTTGATTGAATTTGCTCTCACACCAATATTTGCCTCTAGAGCCTTTGCATTGATGGCTATCTGAAAAACGCTGTGGCGCTGAAGTTGCCTGTGAATGTGGAGTTGGTGGCATGTGAAACCCGCATGTGGAGCATTCGTTTGTGTGGGATGCTCACCAAGCTTCATTTCAGTCCTAGGCACTCAAAGGGCACTCAGCATAGAGTGTGAAAACTGAGTTTCCTTGAGAGCTGCTTGGAAGCCTGATGGTGTGTGAAGTTAGTGAGCCAAATGGAGTTGTTCTCCCACAAGAACCACTCCGCTGATTATTCTTCAATATGCCCTTCACCAACAAGCAGTGTTTCCTTGATTGAATTATCTCCCACACCCATATTTGCGTCTAGAGCCTTTGCATTGAGGGCTATCTGAAAACGGCTGTGGCGGTGAAGTTGCCTGTGAATGTGGAGTTGGTCGCATGTGAAACCCGCATGTGGAGCATTCGTCTGTGTGGGATGCTCTACCAGGTTCATTCCTAGATAATGCACTCAAAGTGCACTAAGCATAGAGTGTGAAAACTGAGTTTCCTTGAGAGCTGCTTGGAAGCCTGATGGTGTGTGAAGTTAGTGTGCGAAATGGAGTTGTTCTCCCACAAGAACCACTCGGCTGATTCTTCTTCAATATGCCCTTCACCAACATGCAGTGTTTCCTTGATTGAATTAGCTCTCACACCAATATTTGCGTCTAGAGCCTTTGCATGGAGGGTTATCTGAAAAGGGCTGTGGCGGTGAAGTTGCCTGTGAATGTGGAGTTGGTGGCATGTGAAACCCGCATGTGGAGCATTCGTTTGTGTGGGATGCTCACCAAGCTTCATTTCAGTCCTAGGCACTCAAAGGGCACTCAGCATAGAGTGTGAAAACTGAGTTTCCTTGAGAGCTGCTTGGAAGCCTGATGGTGTGTGAAGTCAGTGAGCCAAATGGTGTTGTTCTCCCACAAGAACCACTTGGCTGATTCTTCTTCAATATGCCCTTCCCCAAAATGCAGTGTTTCCTTGATTGAATTAGCTCTCACACCAATATTTGCGTCTAGAGCCTTTGCATTGAGGGCTATCTGAAAACGGCTGTGGCGCTGAAGTTGCCTGTGAATGTGGAGTTGGTGGCATGTGAAACCCGCATGTGGAGCATTCGTTTGTGTGGGATGCTCACCAAGCTTCATTTCAGTCCTAGGCACTCAAAGAGCACTAAGCACAGAACGTGAAACCTGAGTTTCCTTGAGAGCTGCTTGGAAGCCTGATGGTGTGTGAAGTTAGTGAGCCAAATGGAGTTGTTCTCCCACAAGAACCACTCGGCTGATTCTTCTTCAATATGCCCTTCCCCAACATGCAGTTTTTCCTTGATTGAATTAGCTCTCACACCAATATTTGCGTCTAGAGCCTTTGCATTGAGGGCTATCTGAAAAGGGCTGTGGCGCTGAAGTTGCCTGTGAATGTGGAGTTGGTGGCATGTGAAACCCGCATGTGGAGCATTCGTTTGTGTGGGATGCTCACCAAGCTTCATTTCAGTCCTAGGCACTCAAAGGGCACTAAGCATAGAGTGTGAAAACTGAGTTTCCTTGAGAGCTGCTTGGAAGCCTGATGGTGTGTGAAGTCAGTGAGCCAAATGGTGTTGTTCTCCCACAAGAACCACTCGGCTGATTCTTCTTCAATATGCCCTTCAAAAACATGCAGTGTTTCCTTGATTGAATTAGCTCTCACACCAATATTTGCGTCTAGAGCCTTTGCATTGAGGGCTATCTGAAAACGGCTGTGGCGGTGAAGTTGCCTGTGAATGTGGAGTTGGTGGCATGTGAAACCCGCATGTGGAGCATTCGTTTGTGTGGGATGCTCTACCAGGTTCATTTCAGTCCTAGGCACTCAAAGGGCACTAAGCATAGAGTGTGAAAACTGAGTTTCCTTGAGAGCTGCTTGGAAGCCTGATGGTGTGTGAAGTTAGTGAGCCAAATGGAGTTGTTCTCCCACAAGAACCACTCGGCTCATTCTTCTTCAATAAGCCCTTCACCAACAAGCAGTGTTTCCTTGATTGAATTAGCTCTCACACCCATATTTGCGTCTAGAGCCTTTGCATTGAGGGCTATCTGAAAAGGGCTGTGGCGCTGAAGTTGCCTGTGAATGTGGAGTTGGTGGCATGTGAAACCCGCATGTGGAGCCTTCGTTTGTGTGGGATGCTCACAAGCTTCATTTCAGTCCTAGGCACTCAAAGGGCACTAAGCATAGAGTGTGAAAACTGAGTTTCCTTGAGAGCTGCTTGGAAGCCTGATGGTGTGTGAAGTTAGCGAGCCAAATGGAGTTGTTCTCCCACAAGAACCACTCGGCTGATTCTTCTTCAATATGCCCTTACCCAACATGCAGTGTTTCCTTGATTGAATTAGCTCTCACACCCATATTCGCGTCTAGAGCCTTTGCATTGAGGGCTATCTGAAAGGGCTGTGGCGCTGAAGCTGCCTGTGAATGTGGAGTTGGTGGCATGTGAAACCCGCATGTGGAGCATTCGTTTGTGTGGGATGCTCACCAAGCTTCATTTCAGTCCTAGGCACTCAAAGGGCACTAAGCATAGAGTGTGAAAACTGAGTTTCCTTGAGAGCTGCTTGGAAGCCTGATGGTGTGTGAAGTTAGTGAGCCAAATGGAGTTGTTCTCCCACAAGAACCACTCGGCTGATTCTTCTTCAATATGCCCTTCACCAACATGCAGTGTTTCCTTGATTGAATTAGCTCTCACACCAATATTTGCGTCTAGAGCCTTTGCATGGAGGGTTATCTGAAAACGGCTGTGGCGCTGAAGTTGCCTGTGAATGTGGAGTTGGTGGCATGTGAAACCCGCATGTGGAGCATTCGTTTGTGTGGGATGCTCACCAAGCTTCATTTCAGTCCTAGGCACTCAAAGGGCACTAAGCATAGAGTGTGAAAACTGCGTTTCCTTGAGAGCTGCTTGGAAGCCTGATGGTGTGTGAAGTTAGTGAGCCAAATGGTGTTGTTCTCCCACAAGAACTACTCGGCTGATTCTTCTTCAATATGCCCTTCACCAAAATGCAGTGTTTCCTTGATTGAATTAGCTCTCACACCAATATTTGCGTCTAGACCTTTGCATTGAGTGCTATCTGAAAACGGCTGTGGCGCTGAAGTTGCCTGTGAATGTGGAGTTGGTGGCATGTGAAACCCGCATGTGGAGCATTCGTTTGTGTGGGATGCTCACCAAGCTTCATTTCAGTCCTAGGCACTCAAAGGGCACTAAGCATAGAGTGTGAAACCTGAGTTTCCTTGAGAGCTGCTTGGAAGCCTGATGGTGTGTGAAGTTAGTGAGCCAAATGGTGTTGTTCTCCCACAAGAACCACTCTGCTGATTCTTCTTCAATATGCCCTTCACCAACATGCAGTGTTTCCTTGATTGAATTAGCTCTAACACCAATATTTGCGTCTAGAGCCTTTGCATTGATGGCTATCTGAAAAGGGCTGTGGCGCTGAAGTTGCCTGTGAATGTGGAGTTGGTGGCATGTGAAACCCGCATGTGGAGCATTCGTTTGTGTGGGATGCTCACCAAGCTTCACTTCAGTCCTAGGCACTCAAAGGGCACTCAGCATAGAGATGAAAACTGAGTTTCCTTGAGAGCTGCTTGGAAGCCTGATGGTGTGTGAAGTTAGTGAGCCAAATTAAGTTGTTCTCCCACAAGAACCACTCGGCTGATTCTACTTCAATATGCCCTTCACCAACATGCAGTGTTTCCTTGATTGAATTAGCTCTCACACCAATATTTGCGTCTAGAGCCTTTGCATTGAGGGCTATCTGAAAAGGGCTGTGGTGCTGAAGTTGCCTGTGAATGTGGAGTTGGTGGCATGTGAAATCCGCATGTGGAGCATTCGTTTGTGTGGGATGCTCACCAAGCTTCATTTCAGTCCTAGGCACTCAAAGGGCACTCAGCATAGATTGTGAACACTGAGTTTCCTTGAGAGCTGCTTGGAAGCCTGATGGTGTGTGAAGTTAGTGAGCCAAATGGAGTTGTTCTCCCACAAGAACCACTCGGCTGATTCTTCTTCAATATGCCCTTCACCAACATCCAGTGTTTCCTTGATTGAATTAGCTCTCACACCAATATTTGCCTCTAGAGCCTTTGCATTGATGGCTATCTGAAAAGGGCTGTGGCGCTGAAGTTGCCTGTGAATGTGGAGTTGGTGGCATGTGAAACCCGCATGTGGAGCATTCGTTTGTGTGGGATGCTCACCAAGCTTCATTTCAGTCCTAGGCACTCAAAGGGCACTCAGCATAGATTGTGAAAACTGAGTTTCCTTGAGAGCTGCTTGGAAGCCTGATGGTGTGTGAAGTCAGTGAGCCAAATGGTGTTGTTCTCCCACAAGAACCACTTGGCTGATTCTTCTTCAATATGCCCTTCCCCAACATGCAGTGTTTCCTTGATTGAATTAGCTCTCACACCAATATTTGCGTCTAGAGCCTTTGCATTGAGGGCTATCTGAAAACGGCTGTGGCGCTGAAGTTGCCTGTGAATGTGGAGTTGGTGGCATGTGAAACCCGCATGTGCAGCATTCGTTTGTGTGGGATGCTCACCAAGCTTCATTTCAGTCCTAGGCACTCAAAGGGCACTCAGCATAGAGTGTGAAAACTGAGTTTCCTTGAGAGCTGCTTGGAAGCCTGATGGTGTGTGAAGTTAGTGAGCCAAATGGAGTTGTTCTCCCACAAGAACCACTCGGCTGATTCTTCTTCAATAAGCCCTTCACCAACAAACAGTGTTTCCTTGATTGAATTAGCTCCCACACCCATATTCGCGTCTAGAGCCTTTGCATTGAGGGCTATCTGAAAAGGGCTGTGGCGCTGAAGTTGCCTGTGAATGTGGAGTTGGTGGCATGTGAAACCCGCATGTGGAGCATTCGTCTGTGTGGGATGCTCTACCAGGTTCATTCCTAGATAATGCACTCAAAGGGCACTAAGCATAGAGTGTGAAAACTGAGATTCCTTGAGAGCTGCTTGGAAGCCTGATGGTGTGTGAAGTTAGTGAGCCAAATGGAGTTGTTCTCCCACAAGAACCACTCGGCTGATTCTTCTTCAATATGCCCTTCCCCAACATGCAGTGTTTCCTTGATTGAATTTGCTCTCACACCAATATTTGTGTCTAGAGCCTTTGCATGGAGGGTTATCTGAAAAGGGCTGTGGCGCTGAAGTTGCCTGTGAATGTGGAGTTGGTGGCATGTGAAACCCGCATGTGGAGCATTCGTTTGTGTGGGATGCTCACCAAGCTTCATTTCAGTCCTAGGCACTCAAAGGGCACTAAGCATAGAGTGTGAAAACTGCGTTTCCTTGAGAGCTGCTTGGAAGCCTGATGGTGTGTGAAGTCAGTGAGCCAAATGGTGTTGTTCTCCCACAAGAACTACTCGGCTGATTCTTCTTCAATATGCCCTTCACCAAAATGCAGTGTTTCCTTGATTGAATTAGCTCTCACACCAATATTTGCGTCTAGACCTTTGCATTGAGTGCTATCTGAAAACGGCTGTGGCGCTGAAGTTGCCTGTGAATGTGGAGTTGGTGGCATGTGAAACCCGCATGTGGAGCATTCGTTTGTGTGGGATGCTCACCAAGCTTCACTTCAGTCCTAGGCACTCAAAGGGCACTCAGCATAGAGATGAAAACTGAGTTTCCTTGAGAGCTGCTTGGAAGCCTGATGGTGTGTGAAGTTAGTGAGCCAAATTAAGTTGTTCTCCCACAAGAACCACTCGGCTGATTCTACTTCAATATGCCCTTCACCAACATGCAGTGTTTCCTTGATTGAATTAGCTCTCACACCAATATTTGCGTCTAGAGCCTTTGCATTGAGGGCTATCTGAAAAGGGCTGTGGTGCTGAAGTTGCCTGTGAATGTGGAGTTGGTGGCATGTGAAATCCGCATGTGGAGCATTCGTTTGTGTGGGATGCTCACCAAGCTTCATTTCAGTCCTAGGCACTCAAAGGGCACTCAGCATAGATTGTGAACACTGAGTTTCCTTGAGAGCTGCTTGGAAGCCTGATGGTGTGTGAAGTTAGTGAGCCAAATGGAGTTGTTCTCCCACAAGAACCACTCGGCTGATTCTTCTTCAATATGCCCTTCACCAACATCCAGTGTTTCCTTGATTGAATTAGCTCTCACACCAATATTTGCGTCTAGAGCCTTTGCATTGATGGCTATCTGAAAAGGGCTGTGGCGCTGAAGTTGCCTGTGAATGTGGAGTTGGTGGCATGTGAAACCCGCATGTGGAGCATTCGTTTGTGTGGGATGCTCACCAAGCTTCATTTCAGTCCTAGGCACTCAAAGGGCACTCAGCATAGATTGTGAAAACTGAGTTTCCTTGAGAGCTGCTTGGAAGCCTGATGGTGTGTGAAGTCAGTGAGCCAAATGGTGTTGTTCTCCCACAAGAACCACTTGGCTGATTCTTCTTCAATATGCCCTTCCCCAAAATGCAGTGTTTCCTTGATTGAATTAGCTCTCACACCAATATTTGCGTCTAGAGCCTTTGCATTGAGGGCTATCTGAAAACGGCTGTGGCGCTGAAGTTGCCTGTGAATGTGGAGTTGGTGGCATGTGAAACCCGCATGTGCAGCATTCGTTTGTGTGGGATGCTCACCAAGCTTCATTTCAGTCCTAGGCACTCAAAGGGCACTCAGCATAGAGTGTGAAAACTGAGTTTCCTTGAGAGCTGCTTGGAAGCCTGATGGTGTGTGAAGTTAGTGAGCCAAATGGAGTTGTTCTCCCACAAGAACCACTCGGCTGATTCTTCTTCAATAAGCCCTTCACCAACAAACAGTGTTTCCTTGATTGAATTAGCTCCCACACCCATATTCGCGTCTAGAGCCTTTGCATTGAGGGCTATCTGAAAAGGGCTGTGGCGCTGAAGTTGCCTGTGAATGTGGAGTTGGTGGCATGTGAAACCCGCATGTGGAGCATTCGTCTGTGTGGGATGCTCTACCAGGTTCATTCCTAGATAATGCACTCAAAGGGAACTAAGCATAGAGTGTGAAAACTGAGATTCCTTGAGAGCTGCTTGGAAGCCTGATGGTGTGTGAAGTTAGTGAGCCAAATGGAGTTGTTCTCCCACAAGAACCACTCGGCTGATTCTTTTTCAATATGCCCTTCCCCAACATGCAGTGTTTCCTTGATTGAATTTGCTCTCACACCAATATTTGTGTCTAGAGCCTTTGCATGGAGGGTTATCTGAAAACGGCTGTGGCGCTGAAGTTGCCTGTGAATGTGGAGTTGGTGGCATGTGAAACCCGCATGTGGAGCATTCGTTTGTGTGGGATGCTCACCAAGCTTCATTTCAGTCCTAGGCACTCAAAGGGCACTCAGCATAGAGTGTGAAAATTGAGTTTCCTTGAGAGCTGCTTGGAAGCCTGATGGTGTGTGAAGTTAGTGAGCCAAATGGAGTTGTTCTCCCACAAGAACCACTTGGCTGATTCTTCTTCAATATGCTCTTCACCAACATGCAGTGTGTCCTTGATTGAATTAGCTCTCACACCAATATTTGCGTCTAGAGCCTTTTTATTGATGGCTATCTGAAAACGGCTGTGGCGCTGACGTTGCCTGTGAATGTGGAGTTGGTGGCATGTGAAACCCGCATGTGGAGCATTCGTTTGTGTGGGATGCTCACCAAGCTTGACTTCAGTCCTAGGCACTCAAAGGGCACTCAGCATAGAGTGTGAAAACTGAGTTTCCTTGAGAGCTGCTTGGAAGCCTGATGGTGTGTGAAGTTAGTGAGCCAAATGGTGTTGTTCTCCCACAAGAACCACTCGGCTGATTCTACTTCAATATGCCCTTCACCAACATGCAGTGTTTCCTTGATTGAATTAGCTCTCACACCAATATTTGCGTCTAGAGCCTTTGCATTGAGGGCTATCTGAAAAGGGCTGTTGTGCTGAAGTTGCCTGTAAATGTGGAGTTGGTGGCATGTGAAACCCGCATGTGGAGCATTCGTTTGTGTGGGATGCTCACCAAGCTTCATTTCAGTCCTAGGCACTCAAAGGGCACTCAGCATAGATTGTGAACACTGAGTTTCCTTGAGAGCTGCTTGGAAGCCTGATGGTGTGTGAAGTTAGTGAGCCAAATGGAGTTGTTCTCCCACAAGAACCACTCGGCTGATTCTTCTTCAATATGCCCTTCACCAACATCCAGTGTTTCCTTGATTGAATTTGCTCTCACACCAATATTTGCCTCTAGAGCCTTTGCATTGATGGCTATCTGAAAAACGCTGTGGCGCTGAAGTTGCCTGTGAATGTGGAGTTGGTGGCATGTGAAACCCGCATGTGGAGCATTCGTTTGTGTGGGATGCTCACCAAGCTTCATTTCAGTCCTAGGCACTCAAAGGGCACTCAGCATAGAGTGTGAAAACTGAGTTTCCTTGAGAGCTGCTTGGAAGCCTGATGGTGTGTGAAGTTAGTGAGCCAAATGGAGTTGTTCTCCCACAAGAACCACTCCGCTGATTATTCTTCAATATGCCCTTCACCAACAAGCAGTGTTTCCTTGATTGAATTATCTCCCACACCCATATTTGCGTCTAGAGCCTTTGCATTGAGGGCTATCTGAAAACGGCTGTGGCGGTGAAGTTGCCTGTGAATGTGGAGTTGGTCGCATGTGAAACCCGCATGTGGAGCATTCGTCTGTGTGGGATGCTCTACCAGGTTCATTCCTAGATAATGCACTCAAAGTGCACTAAGCATAGAGTGTGAAAACTGAGTTTCCTTGAGAGCTGCTTGGAAGCCTGATGGTGTGTGAAGTTAGTGTGCGAAATGGAGTTGTTCTCCCACAAGAACCACTCGGCTGATTCTTCTTCAATATGCCCTTCACCAACATGCAGTGTTTCCTTGATTGAATTAGCTCTCACACCAATATTTGCGTCTAGAGCCTTTGCATGGAGGGTTATCTGAAAAGGGCTGTGGCGGTGAAGTTGCCTGTGAATGTGGAGTTGGTGGCATGTGAAACCCGCATGTGGAGCATTCGTTTGTGTGGGATGCTCACCAAGCTTCATTTCAGTCCTAGGCACTCAAAGGGCACTCAGCATAGAGTGTGAAAACTGAGTTTCCTTGAGAGCTGCTTGGAAGCCTGATGGTGTGTGAAGTCAGTGAGCCAAATGGTGTTGTTCTCCCACAAGAACCACTTGGCTGATTCTTCTTCAATATGCCCTTCCCCAAAATGCAGTGTTTCCTTGATTGAATTAGCTCTCACACCAATATTTGCGTCTAGAGCCTTTGCATTGAGGGCTATCTGAAAACGGCTGTGGCGCTGAAGTTGCCTGTGAATGTGGAGTTGGTGGCATGTGAAACCCGCATGTGCAGCATTCGTTTGTGTGGGATGCTCACCAAGCTTCATTTCAGTCCTAGGCACTCAAAGGGCACTCAGCATAGAGTGTGAAAACTGAGTTTCCTTGAGAGCTGCTTGGAAGCCTGATGGTGTGTGAAGTTAGTGAGCCAAATGGAGTTGTTCTCCCACAAGAACCACTCGGCTGATTCTTCTTCAATATGCCCTTCACCAACATGCAGTGTTTCCTTGATTGAATTAGCTCTCACACCAATATTTGTGTCTAGAGCCTTTGCATGGAGGGTTATCTGAAAAGGGCTGTGGCGCTGAAGTTGCCTGTGAATGTGGAGTTGGTGGCATGTGAAACCCGCATGTGGAGCATTCGTTTGTGTGGGATGCTCACCAAGCTTCATTTCAGTCCTAGGCACTCAAAGGGCACTCAGCATAGAGTGTGAAAACTGCGTTTCCTTGAGAGCTGCTTGGAAGCCTGATGGTGTGTGAAGTCAGTGAGCCAAATGGTGTTGTTCTCCCACAAGAACTACTCGGCTGATTCTTCTTCAATATGCCCTTCACCAAAATGCAGTGTTTCCTTGATTGAATTAGCTCCCACACCAATATTTGCGTCTAGAGCCTTTGCATTGAGGGCTATCTGAAAATGGCTGTGGCGCTGAAGTTGCCTGTGAATGTGGAGTTGCTGGCATGTGAAACCCGCATGTGGAGCATTCGTTTGTGTGGGATGCTCACCAAGCTTCATTTCAGTCCTAGGCACTCAAAGGGCACTCAGCATAGAGTGTGAAAACTGAGTTTCCTTGAGAGCTGCTTGGAAGCCTGATGGTGTGTGAAGTTAGTGAGCCAAATGGAGTTGTTCTCCCACAAGAACCACTTGGCTGATTCTTCTTCAATATGCCCTTCACCAACATGCAGTGTTTCCTTGATTGAATTAGCTCCCACACCAATTTTTGCGTCTAGACCTTTGCATTGAGTGCTATCTGAAAACGGCTGTGGCGCTGAAGTTGCCTGTGAATGTGGAGTTGGTGGCATGTGAAACCCGCATGTGGAGCATTCGTTTGTGTGGGATGCTCACCAAGCTTCATTTCAGTCCTAGGCACTCAAAGGGCACTAAGCATAGAGTGTGAAAACTGAGTTTCCTTGAGAGCTGCTTGGAAGCCTGATGGTGTGTGAAGTCAGTGAGCCAAATGGTGTTGTTCTCCCACAAGAACCACTCGGCTGATTCTTCTTCAATATGCCCTTCAAAAACATGCAGTGTTTCCTTGATTGAATTAGCTCTCACACCAATATTTGCGTCTAGAGCCTTTGCATTGAGGGCTATCTGAAAACGGCTGTGGCGGTGAAGTTGCCTGTGAATGTGGAGTTGGTGGCATGTGAAACCCGCATGTGGAGCATTCGTTTGTGTGGGATGCTCTACCAGGTTCATTTCAGTCCTAGGCACTCAAAGGGCACTAAGCATAGAGTGTGAAAACTGAGTTTCCTTGAGAGCTGCTTGGAAGCCTGATGGTGTGTGAAGTTAGTGAGCCAAATGGAGTTGTTCTCCCACAAGAACCACTCGGCTCATTCTTCTTCAATAAGCCCTTCACCAACAAGCAGTGTTTCCTTGATTGAATTAGCTCTCACACCCATATTTGCGTCTAGAGCCTTTGCATTGAGGGCTATCTGAAAAGGGCTGTGGCGCTGAAGTTGCCTGTGAATGTGGAGTTGGTGGCATGTGAAACCCGCATGTGGAGCCTTCGTTTGTGTGGGATGCTCACAAGCTTCATTTCAGTCCTAGGCACTCAAAGGGCACTAAGCATAGAGTGTGAAAACTGAGTTTCCTTGAGAGCTGCTTGGAAGCCTGATGGTGTGTGAAGTTAGCGAGCCAAATGGAGTTGTTCTCCCACAAGAACCACTCGGCTGATTCTTCTTCAATATGCCCTTACCCAACATGCAGTGTTTCCTTGATTGAATTAGCTCTCACACCCATATTCGCGTCTAGAGCCTTTGCATTGAGGGCTATCTGAAAGGGCTGTGGCGCTGAAGCTGCCTGTGAATGTGGAGTTGGTGGCATGTGAAACCCGCATGTGGAGCATTCGTTTGTGTGGGATGCTCACCAAGCTTCATTTCAGTCCTAGGCACTCAAAGGGCACTAAGCATAGAGTGTGAAAACTGAGTTTCCTTGAGAGCTGCTTGGAAGCCTGATGGTGTGTGAAGTTAGTGAGCCAAATGGAGTTGTTCTCCCACAAGAACCACTCGGCTGATTCTTCTTCAATATGCCCTTCACCAACATGCAGTGTTTCCTTGATTGAATTAGCTCTCACACCAATATTTGCGTCTAGAGCCTTTGCATGGAGGGTTATCTGAAAACGGCTGTGGCGCTGAAGTTGCCTGTGAATGTGGAGTTGGTGGCATGTGAAACCCGCATGTGGAGCATTCGTTTGTGTGGGATGCTCACCAAGCTTCATTTCAGTCCTAGGCACTCAAAGGGCACTAAGCATAGAGTGTGAAAACTGCGTTTCCTTGAGAGCTGCTTGGAAGCCTGATGGTGTGTGAAGTTAGTGAGCCAAATGGTGTTGTTCTCCCACAAGAACTACTCGGCTGATTCTTCTTCAATATGCCCTTCACCAAAATGCAGTGTTTCCTTGATTGAATTAGCTCTCACACCAATATTTGCGTCTAGACCTTTGCATTGAGTGCTATCTGAAAACGGCTGTGGCGCTGAAGTTGCCTGTGAATGTGGAGTTGGTGGCATGTGAAACCCGCATGTGGAGCATTCGTTTGTGTGGGATGCTCACCAAGCTTCATTTCAGTCCTAGGCACTCAAAGGGCACTAAGCATAGAGTGTGAAACCTGAGTTTCCTTGAGAGCTGCTTGGAAGCCTGATGGTGTGTGAAGTTAGTGAGCCAAATGGTGTTGTTCTCCCACAAGAACCACTCTGCTGATTCTTCTTCAATATGCCCTTCACCAACATGCAGTGTTTCCTTGATTGAATTAGCTCTAACACCAATATTTGCGTCTAGAGCCTTTGCATTGATGGCTATCTGAAAAGGGCTGTGGCGCTGAAGTTGCCTGTGAATGTGGAGTTGGTGGCATGTGAAACCCGCATGTGGAGCATTCGTTTGTGTGGGATGCTCACCAAGCTTCACTTCAGTCCTAGGCACTCAAAGGGCACTCAGCATAGAGATGAAAACTGAGTTTCCTTGAGAGCTGCTTGGAAGCCTGATGGTGTGTGAAGTTAGTGAGCCAAATTAAGTTGTTCTCCCACAAGAACCACTCGGCTGATTCTACTTCAATATGCCCTTCACCAACATGCAGTGTTTCCTTGATTGAATTAGCTCTCACACCAATATTTGCGTCTAGAGCCTTTGCATTGAGGGCTATCTGAAAAGGGCTGTGGTGCTGAAGTTGCCTGTGAATGTGGAGTTGGTGGCATGTGAAATCCGCATGTGGAGCATTCGTTTGTGTGGGATGCTCACCAAGCTTCATTTCAGTCCTAGGCACTCAAAGGGCACTCAGCATAGATTGTGAACACTGAGTTTCCTTGAGAGCTGCTTGGAAGCCTGATGGTGTGTGAAGTTAGTGAGCCAAATGGAGTTGTTCTCCCACAAGAACCACTCGGCTGATTCTTCTTCAATATGCCCTTCACCAACATCCAGTGTTTCCTTGATTGAATTAGCTCTCACACCAATATTTGCCTCTAGAGCCTTTGCATTGATGGCTATCTGAAAAGGGCTGTGGCGCTGAAGTTGCCTGTGAATGTGGAGTTGGTGGCATGTGAAACCCGCATGTGGAGCATTCGTTTGTGTGGGATGCTCACCAAGCTTCATTTCAGTCCTAGGCACTCAAAGGGCACTCAGCATAGATTGTGAAAACTGAGTTTCCTTGAGAGCTGCTTGGAAGCCTGATGGTGTGTGAAGTCAGTGAGCCAAATGGTGTTGTTCTCCCACAAGAACCACTTGGCTGATTCTTCTTCAATATGCCCTTCCCCAACATGCAGTGTTTCCTTGATTGAATTAGCTCTCACACCAATATTTGCGTCTAGAGCCTTTGCATTGAGGGCTATCTGAAAACGGCTGTGGCGCTGAAGTTGCCTGTGAATGTGGAGTTGGTGGCATGTGAAACCCGCATGTGCAGCATTCGTTTGTGTGGGATGCTCACCAAGCTTCATTTCAGTCCTAGGCACTCAAAGGGCACTCAGCATAGAGTGTGAAAACTGAGTTTCCTTGAGAGCTGCTTGGAAGCCTGATGGTGTGTGAAGTTATTGAGCCAAATGGAGTTGTTCTCCCACAAGAACCACTCGGCTGATTCTTCTTCAATAAGCCCTTCACCAACAAACAGTGTTTCCTTGATTGAATTAGCTCCCACACCCATATTCGCGTCTAGAGCCTTTGCATTGAGGGCTATCTGAAAAGGGCTGTGGCGCTGAAGTTGCCTGTGAATGTGGAGTTGGTGGCATGTGAAACCCGCATGTGGAGCATTCGTCTGTGTGGGATGCTCTACCAGGTTCATTCCTAGATAATGCACTCAAAGGGCACTAAGCATAGAGTGTGAAAACTGAGATTCCTTGAGAGCTGCTTGGAAGCCTGATGGTGTGTGAAGTTAGTGAGCCAAATGGAGTTGTTCTCCCACAAGAACCACTCGGCTGATTCTTCTTCAATATGCCCTTCCCCAACATGCAGTGTTTCCTTGATTGAATTTGCTCTCACACCAATATTTGTGTCTAGAGCCTTTGCATGGAGGGTTATCTGAAAAGGGCTGTGGCGCTGAAGTTGCCTGTGAATGTGGAGTTGGTGGCATGTGAAACCCGCATGTGGAGCATTCGTTTGTGTGGGATGCTCACCAAGCTTCATTTCAGTCCTAGGCACTCAAAGGGCACTAAGCATAGAGTGTGAAAACTGCGTTTCCTTGAGAGCTGCTTGGAAGCCTGATGGTGTGTGAAGTCAGTGAGCCAAATGGTGTTGTTCTCCCACAAGAACTACTCGGCTGATTCTTCTTCAATATGCCCTTCACCAAAATGCAGTGTTTCCTTGATTGAATTAGCTCTCACACCAATATTTGCGTCTAGACCTTTGCATTGAGTGCTATCTGAAAACGGCTGTGGCGCTGAAGTTGCCTGTGAATGTGGAGTTGGTGGCATGTGAAACCCGCATGTGGAGCATTCGTTTGTGTGGGATGCTCACCAAGCTTCACTTCAGTCCTAGGCACTCAAAGGGCACTCAGCATAGAGATGAAAACTGAGTTTCCTTGAGAGCTGCTTGGAAGCCTGATGGTGTGTGAAGTTAGTGAGCCAAATTAAGTTGTTCTCCCACAAGAACCACTCGGCTGATTCTACTTCAATATGCCCTTCACCAACATGCAGTGTTTCCTTGATTGAATTAGCTCTCACACCAATATTTGCGTCTAGAGCCTTTGCATTGAGGGCTATCTGAAAAGGGCTGTGGTGCTGAAGTTGCCTGTGAATGTGGAGTTGGTGGCATGTGAAATCCGCATGTGGAGCATTCGTTTGTGTGGGATGCTCACCAAGCTTCATTTCAGTCCTAGGCACTCAAAGGGCACTCAGCATAGATTGTGAACACTGAGTTTCCTTGAGAGCTGCTTGGAAGCCTGATGGTGTGTGAAGTTAGTGAGCCAAATGGAGTTGTTCTCCCACAAGAACCACTCGGCTGATTCTTCTTCAATATGCCCTTCACCAACATCCAGTGTTTCCTTGATTGAATTAGCTCTCACACCAATATTTGCGTCTAGAGCCTTTGCATTGAGGGCTATCTGAAAAGGGCTGTGGCGCTGAAGTTGCCTGTGAATGTGGAGTTGGTGGCATGTGAAACCCGCATGTGGAGCATTCGTTTGTGTGGGATGCTCACCAAGCTTCATTTCAGTCCTAGGCACTCAAAGGGCACTCAGCATAGATTGTGAAAACTGAGTTTCCTTGAGAGCTGCTTGGAAGCCTGATGGTGTGTGAAGTCAGTGAGCCAAATGGTGTTGTTCTCCCACAAGAACCACTTGGCTGATTCTTCTTCAATATGCCCTTCCCCAAAATGCAGTGTTTCCTTGATTGAATTAGCTCTCACACCAATATTTGCGTCTAGAGCCTTTGCATTGAGGGCTATCTGAAAACGGCTGTGGCGCTGAAGTTGCCTGTGAATGTGGAGTTGGTGGCATGTGAAACCCGCATGTGCAGCATTCGTTTGTGTGGGATGCTCACCAAGCTTCATTTCAGTCCTAGGCACTCAAAGGGCACTCAGCATAGAGTGTGAAAACTGAGTTTCCTTGAGAGCTGCTTGGAAGCCTGATGGTGTGTGAAGTTAGTGAGCCAAATGGAGTTGTTCTCCCACAAGAACCACTCGGCTGATTCTTCTTCAATAAGCCCTTCACCAACAAACAGTGTTTCCTTGATTGAATTAGCTCCCACACCCATATTCGCGTCTAGAGCCTTTGCATTGAGGGCTATCTGAAAAGGGCTGTGGCGCTGAAGTTGCCTGTGAATGTGGAGTTGGTGGCATGTGAAACCCGCATGTGGAGCATTCGTCTGTGTGGGATGCTCTACCAGGTTCATTCCTAGATAATGCACTCAAAGGGAACTAAGCATAGAGTGTGAAAACTGAGATTCCTTGAGAGCTGCTTGGAAGCCTGATGGTGTGTGAAGTTAGTGAGCCAAATGGAGTTGTTCTCCCACAAGAACCACTCGGCTGATTCTTTTTCAATATGCCCTTCCCCAACATGCAGTGTTTCCTTGATTGAATTTGCTCTCACACCAATATTTGTGTCTAGAGCCTTTGCATGGAGGGTTATCTGAAAACGGCTGTGGCGCTGAAGTTGCCTGTGAATGTGGAGTTGGTGGCATGTGAAACCCGCATGTGGAGCATTCGTTTGTGTGGGATGCTCACCAAGCTTCATTTCAGTCCTAGGCACTCAAAGGGCACTCAGCATAGAGTGTGAAAATTGAGTTTCCTTGAGAGCTGCTTGGAAGCCTGATGGTGTGTGAAGTTAGTGAGCCAAATGGAGTTGTTCTCCCACAAGAACCACTTGGCTGATTCTTCTTCAATATGCTCTTCACCAACATGCAGTGTGTCCTTGATTGAATTAGCTCTCACACCAATATTTGCGTCTAGAGCCTTTTTATTGATGGCTATCTGAAAACGGCTGTGGCGCTGACGTTGCCTGTGAATGTGGAGTTGGTGGCATGTGAAACCCGCATGTGGAGCATTCGTTTGTGTGGGATGCTCACCAAGCTTGACTTCAGTCCTAGGCACTCAAAGGGCACTCAGCATAGAGTGTGAAAACTGAGTTTCCTTGAGAGCTGCTTGGAAGCCTGATGGTGTGTGAAGTTAGTGAGCCAAATGGTGTTGTTCTCCCACAAGAACCACTCGGCTGATTCTACTTCAATATGCCCTTCACCAACATGCAGTGTTTCCTTGATTGAATTAGCTCTCACACCAATATTTGCGTCTAGAGCCTTTGCATTGAGGGCTATCTGAAAAGGGCTGTTGTGCTGAAGTTGCCTGTAAATGTGGAGTTGGTGGCATGTGAAACCCGCATGTGGAGCATTCGTTTGTGTGGGATGCTCACCAAGCTTCATTTCAGTCCTAGGCACTCAAAGGGCACTCAGCATAGATTGTGAACACTGAGTTTCCTTGAGAGCTGCTTGGAAGCCTGATGGTGTGTGAAGTTAGTGAGCCAAATGGAGTTGTTCTCCCACAAGAACCACTCGGCTGATTCTTCTTCAATATGCCCTTCACCAACATCCAGTGTTTCCTTGATTGAATTTGCTCTCACACCAATATTTGCCTCTAGAGCCTTTGCATTGATGGCTATCTGAAAAACGCTGTGGCGCTGAAGTTGCCTGTGAATGTGGAGTTGGTGGCATGTGAAACCCGCATGTGGAGCATTCGTTTGTGTGGGATGCTCACCAAGCTTCATTTCAGTCCTAGGCACTCAAAGGGCACTCAGCATAGAGTGTGAAAACTGAGTTTCCTTGAGAGCTGCTTGGAAGCCTGATGGTGTGTGAAGTTAGTGAGCCAAATGGAGTTGTTCTCCCACAAGAACCACTCCGCTGATTATTCTTCAATATGCCCTTCACCAACAAGCAGTGTTTCCTTGATTGAATTATCTCCCACACCCATATTTGCGTCTAGAGCCTTTGCATTGAGGGCTATCTGAAAACGGCTGTGGCGGTGAAGTTGCCTGTGAATGTGGAGTTGGTCGCATGTGAAACCCGCATGTGGAGCATTCGTCTGTGTGGGATGCTCTACCAGGTTCATTCCTAGATAATGCACTCAAAGTGCACTAAGCATAGAGTGTGAAAACTGAGTTTCCTTGAGAGCTGCTTGGAAGCCTGATGGTGTGTGAAGTTAGTGTGCGAAATGGAGTTGTTCTCCCACAAGAACCACTCGGCTGATTCTTCTTCAATATGCCCTTCACCAACATGCAGTGTTTCCTTGATTGAATTAGCTCTCACACCAATATTTGCGTCTAGAGCCTTTGCATGGAGGGTTATCTGAAAAGGGCTGTGGCGGTGAAGTTGCCTGTGAATGTGGAGTTGGTGGCATGTGAAACCCGCATGTGGAGCATTCGTTTGTGTGGGATGCTCACCAAGCTTCATTTCAGTCCTAGGCACTCAAAGGGCACTCAGCATAGAGTGTGAAAACTGAGTTTCCTTGAGAGCTGCTTGGAAGCCTGATGGTGTGTGAAGTCAGTGAGCCAAATGGTGTTGTTCTCCCACAAGAACCACTTGGCTGATTCTTCTTCAATATGCCCTTCCCCAAAATGCAGTGTTTCCTTGATTGAATTAGCTCTCACACCAATATTTGCGTCTAGAGCCTTTGCATTGAGGGCTATCTGAAAACGGCTGTGGCGCTGAAGTTGCCTGTGAATGTGGAGTTGGTGGCATGTGAAACCCGCATGTGCAGCATTCGTTTGTGTGGGATGCTCACCAAGCTTCATTTCAGTCCTAGGCACTCAAAGGGCACTCAGCATAGAGTGTGAAAACTGAGTTTCCTTGAGAGCTGCTTGGAAGCCTGATGGTGTGTGAAGTTAGTGAGCCAAATGGAGTTGTTCTCCCACAAGAACCACTCGGCTGATTCTTCTTCAATATGCCCTTCACCAACATGCAGTGTTTCCTTGATTGAATTAGCTCTCACACCAATATTTGTGTCTAGAGCCTTTGCATGGAGGGTTATCTGAAAAGGGCTGTGGCGCTGAAGTTGCCTGTGAATGTGGAGTTGGTGGCATGTGAAACCCGCATGTGGAGCATTCGTTTGTGTGGGATGCTCACCAAGCTTCATTTCAGTCCTAGGCACTCAAAGGGCACTCAGCATAGAGTGTGAAAACTGCGTTTCCTTGAGAGCTGCTTGGAAGCCTGATGGTGTGTGAAGTCAGTGAGCCAAATGGTGTTGTTCTCCCACAAGAACTACTCGGCTGATTCTTCTTCAATATGCCCTTCACCAAAATGCAGTGTTTCCTTGATTGAATTAGCTCCCACACCAATATTTGCGTCTAGAGCCTTTGCATTGAGGGCTATCTGAAAATGGCTGTGGCGCTGAAGTTGCCTGTGAATGTGGAGTTGCTGGCATGTGAAACCCGCATGTGGAGCATTCGTTTGTGTGGGATGCTCACCAAGCTTCATTTCAGTCCTAGGCACTCAAAGGGCACTCAGCATAGAGTGTGAAAACTGAGTTTCCTTGAGAGCTGCTTGGAAGCCTGATGGTGTGTGAAGTTAGTGAGCCAAATGGAGTTGTTCTCCCACAAGAACCACTTGGCTGATTCTTCTTCAATATGCCCTTCACCAACATGCAGTGTTTCCTTGATTGAATTAGCTCCCACACCAATTTTTGCGTCTAGACCTTTGCATTGAGTGCTATCTGAAAACGGCTGTGGCGCTGAAGTTGCCTGTGAATGTGGAGTTGGTGGCATGTGAAACCCGCATGTGGAGCATTCGTTTGTGTGGGATGCTCACCAAGCTTCATTTCAGTCCTAGGCACTCAAAGGGCACTAAGCATAGAGTGTGAAAACTGAGTTTCCTTGAGAGCTGCTTGGAAGCCTGATGGTGTGTGAAGTCAGTGAGCCAAATGGTGTTGTTCTCCCACAAGAACCACTCGGCTGATTCTTCTTCAATATGCCCTTCACCAACATGCAGTGTTTCCTTGATTGAATTAGCTCCCACACCAATATTTGCGTCTAGAGCCTTTGCATTGAGGGGTATCTGAAAAGGGCTGTGGCGCTGAAGTTGCCTGTGAATGTGGAGTTGGTGGCATGTGAAACCCGCATGTGGAGCATTCGTTTGTGTGGGATGCTCACCAAGCTTGACTTCAGTCCTAGGCACTCAAAGGGCACTCAGCATAGAGTGTGAAAACTGAGTTTCCTTGAGAGCTGCTTGGAAGCCTGATGGTGTGTGAAGTCAGTGAGCCAAATTAAGTTGTTCTCCCACAAGAACCACTCGGCTGATTCTACTTCAATATGCCCTTCACCAACATGCAGTGTTTCCTTGATTGAATTAGCTCTCACACCAATATTTGCGTCTAGAGCCTTTGCATTGAGGGCTATCTGAAAAGGGCTGTTGTGCTGAAGTTGCCTGTAAATGTGGAGTTGGTGGCATGTGAAACCCGCATGTGGAGCATTCGTTTGTGTGGGATGCTCACCAAGCTTCATTTCAGTCCTAGGCACTCAAAGGGCACTCAGCATAGATTGTGAACACTGAGTTTCCTTGAGAGCTGCTTGGAAGCCTGATGGTGTGTGAAGTTATTGAGCCAAATGGAGTTGTTCTCCCACAAGAACCACTCGGCTGATTCTTCTTCAATATGCCCTTCACCAACATCCAGTGTTTCCTTGATTGAATTAGCTCTCACACCAATATTTGCCTCTAGAGCCTTTGCATTGATGGCTATCTGAAAAGGGCTGTGGCGCTGACGTTGCCTGTGAATGTGGAGTTGGTGGCATGTGAAACCCGCATGTGGAGCATTCGTTTGTGTGGGATGCTCACCAAGCTTCATTTCAGTCCTAGGCACTCAAAGGGCACTCAGCATAGAGTGTGAAAACTGAGTTTCCTTGAGAGCTGCTTGGAAGCCTGATGGTGTGTGAAGTTAGTGAGCCAAATGGAGTTGTTCTCCCACAAGAACCACTTGGCTGATTCTTCTTCAATATGCCCTTCACCAACATGCAGTGTTTCCTTGATTGAATTAGCTCCCACACCAATATTTGCGTCTAGAGCCTTTGCATTGAGTGCTATCTGAAAACAGCTGTGGCGCTGAAATTGCCTGTGAATGTGGAGTTGGTGGCATGTGAAACCCGCATGTGGAGCATTCGTTTGTGTGGGATGCTTACCAAGCATCATTTCAGTCCTAGGCACTCAAAGGGCACTAAGCATAGAGTGTGAAAATTGAGTTTCCTTGAGAGCTGCTTGGAAGCCTGATGGTGTGTGAAGTCAGTGAGCCAAATGGAGTTGTTCTCCCACAAGAACCACTCGGCTGATTCTTCTTCAATATGCTCTTCACCAACATGCAGTGTGTCCTTGATTGAATTAGCTCTCACACCAATATTTGCGTCTAGAGCCTTTTTATTGAGGGCTATCTGAAAACGGATGTGGCGCTGACGTTGCCTGTGAATGTGGAGTTGGTGGCATGTGAAACCCGCATGTGGAGCATTCGTTTGTGTGGGATGCTCACCAAGCTTCATTTCAGTCCTAGGCACTCAAAGGGCACTCAGCATAGAGTGTGAAAACTGAGTTTCTTTGAGAGCTGCTTGGAAGCCTGATGGTGTGTAAAGTCAGTGAGCCAAATGGTGTTGTTCTCCCACAAGAACCACTCGGCTGATTCTTCTTCAATATGCCCTTCACCAACATGCAGTGTTTCCTTCATTGAATTAGCTCTCACACCAATATTTGCGTCTAGAGCCTTTGCATTGAGGGCTATCTGAAAAGGGCTGTGGCGCTGAAGTTGCCTGTGAATGTGGAGTTGGTGGCATGTGAAACCCGCATGTGGAGCATTCGTTTGTGTGGGATGCTCACCAAGCTTCATTTCAGTCCTAGGCACTCAAAGAGCACTAAGCACAGAATGTGAAAGCTGAGTTTCCTTGAGAGCTGCTTGGAGGCCTGATGGTGTGTGAAGTTAGTGAGCCAAATGGAGTTGTTCTCCCACAAGAACCACTCGGCTGATTCTTCTTCAATATGCCCTTCACCAACATCCAGTGTTTCCTTGTTTGAATTTGCTCTCACACCAATATTTGCCTCTAGAGCCTTTGCATTGATGGCTATCTGAAAAAGGCTGTGGCGCTGACGTTGCCTGTGAATGTGGAGTTGGTGGCATGTGAAACCCGCATGTGGAGCATTCGTTTGCGTGGGATGCTCACCAAGCTTTATTTCAGTCCTAGGCACTCAAAGGGCACTAAGCATAGGGTGTGAAAACTGAGTTTCCTTGAGAGCTGCTTGGAAGCCTGATGGTGTGTGAAGTTAGTCAGCCAAATGGAGTTGTTCTCCCACAAGAACCACTCCGCTGATTATTCTTCAATATGCCCTTCACTAACAAGCAGTGTTTCCTTGATTGAATTATCTCCCACACCCATATTCGCGTCTAGAGCCTTTGCATTGAGGGCTATCTGAAAACGGCTGTGGCGGTGAAGTTGCCTGTGAATGTGGAGTTGGTCGCATGTGAAACCCGCATGTGGAGCATTCGTCTGTGTGAGATGCTCTACCAGGTTCATTCCTAGATAATGCACTCAAAGGGTACTAAGCATAGAGTGTGAAAACTGAGTTTCCTTGAGAGCTGCTTGGAAGCCTGATGGTGTGTGACGTTAGTGAGCCAAATGGAGTTGTTCTCCCACAAGAACCACTCGTCTGATTCTTCTTCAATATGCCCTTCCCCAACATGCAGTGTTTCCTTGATTGAATTAGCTCTCACACCAATATTTGCGTCTAGAGCCTTGGCATTGAGGGCTATCTGAAAACGGCTGTGGCGGTGAAGTTGCCTGTGAATGTGGAGTTGGTGGCATGTGAAACCCGCATGTGGAGCATTCGTTTGTGTGGGATGCTCACCAAGCATCATTTCAGTCCTAGGCACTCAAAGGGCACTAAGCACAGAATGTGAAAGCTGAGTTTCCTTGAGAGCTGCTTGGAAGCCTGATGGTGTGTGAAGTTAGTGAGCCAAATGGAGTTGTTCTCCCACAAGAACCACTCGGCTGATTCTTCTTCAATATGCCCTTCACCAACATCCATTGTTTCCTTGATTGAATTAGCTCTCACACCAATATTTGCGTCTAGAGCCTTTGCATTGATGGCTATCTGAAAAGGGCTGTGGCGGTGAAGTTGCCTGTGAATGTGGAGTTGGTGGCATGTGAAACCCGCATGTGGAGCATTCGTTTGTGTGGGATGCTCACCAAGCTTGACTTCAGTCCTAGGCACTCAAAGGGCACTCAGCATAGAGTGTGAAAACTGAGTTTCCTTGAGAGCTGCTTGGAAGCCTGATGGTGTGTGAAGTCAGTGAGCCAAATGGTGTTGTTCTCCCACAAGAACCACTCGGCTGATTCTTCTTCAATATGCCCTTCACCAACATGCAGTGTTTCCTTGATTGAATTTGCTCTCACAACAATATTTGCCTCTAGAGCCTTTGCATTGATGGCTATCTGAAAAAGGCTGTGGCGCTGACGTTGCCTGTGAATGTGGAGTTGGTGGCATGTGAAACCCGCATGTGGAGCATTCGTTTGTGTGGGATGCTCACCAAGCTTCATTTCAGTCCTAGGCACTCAAAGGGCACTCAGCATAGAGTGTGAAAACTGAGTTTCCTTGAGAGCTGCTTGGAAGCCTGATGGTGTGTGAAGTTAGTGAGCCAAATGGAGTTGTTCTCCCACAAGAACCACTCCGCTGATTATTCTTCAATATGCCCTTCACCAACAAGCAGTGTTTCCTTGATTGAATTATCTCCCACACCCATATTCGCGTCTAGAGCCTTTGCATTGAGGGCTATCTGAAAACGGCTGTGGCGGTGAAGTTGCCTGTGAATGTGGAGTTGGTCGCATGTGAAACCCGCATGTGGAGCATTCGTCTCTGTGGGATGCTCTACCAGGTTCATTCCTAGATAATGCACTCAAAGGGCACTAAGCATAGAGTGTGAAAACTGAGTTTCCTTGAGAGCTGCTTGGAAGCCTGATGGTGTGTGAAGTTAGTGTGCGAAATGGAGTTGTTCTCCCACAAGAACCACTCGGCTGATTCTTCTTCAATATGCCCTTCACCAACATCCTGTGTTTCCTTGATTGAATTAGCTCTCACACCAATATTTGCGTCTAGAGCCTTTGCATTGATGGCTATCTGAAAAGGGCTGTGGCGGTGAAGTTGCCTGTGAATGTGGAGTTGGTGGCATGTGAAACCCGCATGTGGAGCATTCGTTTGTGTGGGATGCTCACCAAGCTTCATTTCAGTCCTAGGCACTCAAAGGGCACTCAGCATAGAGTGTGAAAACTGAGTTTCCTTGAGAGCTGCTTGGAAGCCTGATGGTGTGTGAAGTTAGTGAGCCAAATGGAGTTGTTCTCCCACAAGAACCACTCCGCTGATTATTCTTCAATATGCCCTTCACCAACAAGCAGTGTTTCCTTGATTGAATTAGCTCTCACACCAATATTTGCGTCTAGAGCCTTTGCATTGAGGGCTATCTGAAAACGGCTGTGGCGCTGAAGTTGCCTGTGAATGTGGAGTTGGTGGCATGTGAAACCCGCATGTGGAGCATTCGTTTGTGTGGGATGCTCTACCAGGTTCATTCCTAGATAATGCACTCAAAGGGCACTAAGCATAGAGTGTGAAAACTGAGTTTCCTTGAGAGCTGCTTGGAAGCCTGATGGTGTGTGAAGTTAGTGTGCGAAATGGAGTTGTTCTCCCACAAGAACCACTCGGCTGATTCTTCTTCAATATGCCCTTCACCAACATCCTGTGTTTCCTTGATTGAATTAGCTCTCACACCAATATTTGCGTCTAGAGCCTTTGCATTGATGGCTATCTGAAAAGGGCTGTGGCGGTGAAGTTGCCTGTGAATGTGGAGTTGGTGGCATGTGAAACCCGCATGTGGAGCATTCGTTTGTGTGGGATGCTCACCAAGCTTCATTTCAGTCCTAGGCACTCAAAGGGCACTCAGCATAGAGTGTGAAAACTGAGTTTCCTTGAGAGCTGCTTGGAAGCCTGATGGTGTGTGAAGTCAGTGAGCCAAATGGTGTTGTTCTCCCACAAGAACTACTCGGCTGATTCTTCTTCAATATGCCCTTCACCAAAATGCAGTGTTTCCTTGATTGAATTAGCTCCCACACCAATATTTGCGTCTAGAGCCTTTGCATTGAGGGCTATCTGAAAATGGCTGTGGCGCTGAAGTTGCCTGTGAATGTGGAGTTGCTGGCATGTGAAACCCGCATGTGGAGCATTCGTTTGTGTGGGATGCTCACCAAGCTTCATTTCAGTCCTAGGCACTCAAAGGGCACTCAGCATAGAGTGTGAAAACTGAGTTTCCTTGAGAGCTGCTTGGAAGCCTGATGGTGTGTGAAGTTAGTGAGCCAAATGGAGTTGTTCTCCCACAAGAACCACTTGGCTGATTCTTCTTCAATATGCCCTTCACCAACATGCAGTGTTTCCTTGATTGAATTAGCTCCCACACCAATTTTTGCGTCTAGACCTTTGCATTGAGTGCTATCTGAAAACGGCTGTGGCGCTGAAGTTGCCTGTGAATGTGGAGTTGGTGGCATGTGAAACCCGCATGTGGAGCATTCGTTTGTGTGGGATGCTCACCAAGCTTCATTTCAGTCCTAGGCACTCAAAGGGCACTAAGCATAGAGTGTGAAAACTGAGTTTCCTTGAGAGCTGCTTGGAAGCCTGATGGTGTGTGAAGTCAGTGAGCCAAATGGTGTTGTTCTCCCACAAGAACCACTCGGCTGATTCTTCTTCAATATGCCCTTTACCAACATGCAGTGTTTCCTTGATTGAATTAGCTCCCACACCAATATTTGCGTCTAGAGCCTTTGCATTGATGGCTATCTGAAAAGGGCTGTGGCGCTGAAGTTGCCTGTGAATGTGGAGTTGGTGGCATGTGAAACCCGCATGTGGAGCATTCGTTTGTGTGGGATGCTCACCAAGCTTGACTTCAGTCCTAGGCACTCAAAGGGCACTCAGCATAGAGTGTGAAAACTGAGTTTCCTTGAGAGCTGCTTGGAAGCCTGATGGTGTGTGAAGTTAGTGAGCCAAATTAAGTTGTTCTCCCACAAGAACCACTCGGCTGATTCTACTTCAATATGCCCTTCACCAACATGCAGTGTTTCCTTGATTGAATGAGCTCTCACACCAATATTTGCGTCTAGAGCCTTTGCATTGAGGGCTATCTGAAAAGGGCTGTTGTGCTGAAGTTGCCTGTAAATGTGGAGTTGGTGGCATGTGAAACCCGCATGTGGAGCATTCGTTTGTGTGGGATGCTCACCAAGCTTCATTTCAGTCCTAGGCACTCAAAGGGCACTCAGCATAGATTGTGAACACTGAGTTTCCTTGAGAGCTGCTTGGAAGCCTGATGGTGTGTGAAGTTATTGAGCCAAATGGAGTTGTTCTCCCACAAGAACCACTCGGCTGATTCTTCTTCAATATGCCCTTCACCAACATCCAGTGTTTCCTTGATTGAATTAGCTCTCACACCAATATTTGCCTCTAGAGCCTTTGCATTGATGGCTATCTGAAAAGGGCTGTGGCGCTGACGTTGCCTGTGAATGTGGAGTTGGTGGCATGTGAAACCCGCATGTGGAGCATTCGTTTGTGTGGGATGCTCACCAAGCTTCATTTCAGTCCTAGGCACTCAAAGGGCACTCAGCATAGAGTGTGAAAACTGAGTTTCCTTGAGAGCTGCTTGGAAGCCTGATGGTGTGTGAAGTTAGTGAGCCAAATGGAGTTGTTCTCCCACAAGAACCACTTGGCTGATTCTTCTTCAATATGCCCTTCACCAACATGCAGTGTTTCCTTGATTGAATTAGCTCCCACACCAATATTTGCGTCTAGAGCCTTTGCATTGAGTGCTATCTGAAAACGGCTGTGGCGCTGAAATTGCCTGTGAATGTGGAGTTGGTGGCATGTGAAACCCGCATGTGGAGCATTCGTTTGTGTGGGATGCTTACCAAGCATCATTTCAGTCCTAGGCACTCAAAGAGCACTAAGCATAGAGTGTGAAAATTGAGTTTCCTTGAGAGCTGCTTGGAAGCCTGATGGTGTGTGAAGTCAGTGAGCCAAATGGAGTTGTTCTCCCACAAGAATCACTCGGCTGATTCTTCTTCAATATGCTCTTCACCAACATGCAGTGTGTCCTTGATTGAATTAGCTCTCACACCAATATTTGCGTCTAGAGCCTTTTTATTGAGGGCTATCTGAAAACGGATGTGGCGCTGACGTTGCCTGTGAATGTGGAGTTGGTGGCATGTGAAACCCGCATGTGGAGCATTCGTTTGTGTGGGATGCTCACCAAGCTTCATTTCAGTCCTAGGCACTCAAAGGGCACTCAGCATAGAGTGTGAAAACTGAGTTTCTTTGAGAGCTGCTTGGAAGCCTGATGGTGTGTAAAGTCAGTGAGCCAAATGGTGTTGTTCTCCCACAAGAACCACTCGGCTGATTCTTCTTCAATATGCCCTTCACCAACATGCAGTGTTTCCTTGATTGAATTAGCTCTCACACCAATATTTGCGTCTAGAGCCTTTGCATTGAGGGCTATCTGAAAAGGGCTGTGGCGCTGAAGTTGCCTGTGAATGTGGAGTTGGTGGCATGTGAAACCCGCATGTGGAGCATTCGTTTGTGTGGGATGCTCACCAAGCTTCATTTCAGTCCTAGGCACTCAAAGAGCACTAAGCACAGAATGTGAAAGCTGAGTTTCCTTGAGAGCTGCTTGGAGGCCTGATGGTGTGTGAAGTTAGTGAGCCAAATGGAGTTGTTCTCCCACAAGAACCACTCGGCTGATTCTTCTTCAATATGCCCTTCACCAACATCCAGTGTTTCCTTGTTTGAATTTGCTCTCACACCAATATTTGCCTCTAGAGCCTTTGCATTGATGGCTATCTGAAAAAGGCTGTGGCGCTGACGTTGCCTGTGAATGTGGAGTTGGTGGCATGTGAAACCCGCATGTGGAGCATTCGTTTGCGTGGGATGCTCACCAAGCTTTATTTCAGTCCTAGGCACTCAAAGGGCACTAAGCATAGGGTGTGAAAACTGAGTTTCCTTGAGAGCTGCTTGGAAGCCTGATGGTGTGTGAAGTTAGTCAGCCAAATGGAGTTGTTCTCCACAAGAACCACTCCGCTGATTATTCTTCAATATGACCTTCACTAACAAGCAGTGTTTCCTTGATTGAATTATCTCCCACACCCATATTCGCGTCTAGAGCCTTTGCATTGAGGGCTATCTGAAAACGGCTGTGGCGGTGAAGTTGCCTGTGAATGTGGAGTTGGTCGCATGTGAAACCCGCATGTGGAGCATTCGTCTGTGTGAGATGCTCTACCAGGTTCATTCCTAGATAATGCACTCAAAGGGTACTAAGCATAGAGTGTGAAAACTGAGTTTCCTTGAGAGCTGCTTGGAAGCCTGATGGTGTGTGACGTTAGTGAGCCAAATGGAGTTGTTCTCCCACAAGAACCACTCGTCTGATTCTTCTTCAATATGCCCTTCCCCAACATGCAGTGTTTCCTTGATTGAATTAGCTCTCACACCAATATTTGCGTCTAGAGCCTTGGCATTGAGGGCTATCTGAAAACGGCTGTGGCGGTGAAGTTGCCTGTGAATGTGGAGTTGGTGGCATGTGAAACCCGCATGTGGAGCATTCGTTTGTGTGGGATGCTCACCAAGCATCATTTCAGTCCTAGGCACTCAAAGGGCACTAAGCACAGAATGTGAAAGCTGAGTTTCCTTGAGAGCTGCTTGGAAGCCTGATGGTGTGTGAAGTTAGTGAGCCAAATGGAGTTGTTCTCCCACAAGAACCACTCGGCTGATTCTTCTTCAATATGCCCTTCACCAACATCCATTGTTTCCTTGATTGAATTAGCTCTCACACCAATATTTGCGTCTAGAGCCTTTGCATTGATGGCTATCTGAAAAGGGCTGTGGCGGTGAAGTTGCCTGTGAATGTGGAGTTGGTGGCATGTGAAACCCGCATGTGGAGCATTCGTTTGTGTGGGATGCTCACCAAGCTTCATTTCAGTCCTAGGCACTCAAAGGGCACTCAGCATAGAGTGTGAAAACTGAGTTTCCTTGAGAGCTGCTTGGAAGCCTGATGGTGTGTGAAGTCAGTGAGCCAAATGGTGTTGTTCTCCCACAAGAACCACTCGGCTGATTCTTCTTCAATATGCCCTTCACCAACATGCAGTGTTTCCTTGATTGAATTTGCTCTCACAACAATATTTGCCTCTAGAGCCTTTGCATTGATGGCTATCTGAAAAAGGCTGTGGCGCTGACGTTGCCTGTGAATGTGGAGTTGGTGGCATGTGAAACCCGCATGTGGAGCCTTCGTTTGTGTGGGATGCTCACCAAGCTTCATTTCAGTCCTAGGCACTCAAAGGGCACTCAGCATAGAGTGTGAAAACTGAGTTTCCTTGAGAGCTGCTTGGAAGCCTGATGGTGTGTGAAGTTAGTGAGCCAAATGGAGTTGTTCTCCCACAAGAACCACTCCGCTGATTATTCTTCAATATGCCCTTCACCAACAAGCAGTGTTTCCTTGATTGAATTATCTCCCACACCCATATTCGCGTCTAGAGCCTTTGCATTGAGGGCTATCTGAAAACGGCTGTGGCGGTGAAGTTGCCTGTGAATGTGGAGTTGGTCGCATGTGAAACCCGCATGTGGAGCATTCGTCTCTGTGGGATGCTCTACCAGGTTCATTCCTAGATAATGCACTCAAAGGGCACTAAGCATAGAGTGTGAAAACTGAGTTTCCTTGAGAGCTGCTTGGAAGCCTGATGGTGTGTGAAGTTAGTGTGCGAAATGGAGTTGTTCTCCCACAAGAACCACTCGGCTGATTCTTCTTCAATATGCCCTTCACCAACATCCTGTGTTTCCTTGATTGAATTAGCTCTCACACCAATATTTGCGTCTAGAGCCTTTGCATTGATGGCTATCTGAAAAGGGCTGTGGCGGTGAAGTTGCCTGTGAATGTGGAGTTGGTGGCATGTGAAACCCGCATGTGGAGCATTCGTTTGTGTGGGATGCTCACCAAGCTTCATTTCAGTCCTAGGCACTCAAAGGGCACTCAGCATAGAGTGTGAAAACTGAGTTTCCTTGAGAGCTGCTTGGAAGCCTGATGGTGTGTGAAGTCAGTGAGCCAAATGGTGTTGTTCTCCCACAAGAACCACTTGGCTGATTCTTCTTCAATATGCCCTTCCCCAAAATGCAGTGTTTCCTTGATTTTATTAGCTCTCACACCAATATTTGCGTCTAGAGCCTTTGCATTGAGGGCTATCTGAAAACGGCTGTGGCGCTGAAGTTGCCTGTGAATGTGGAGTTGGTGGCATGTGAAACCCGCATGTGCAGCATTCGTTTGTGTGGGATGCTCACCAAGCTTCATTTCAGTCCTAGGCACTCAAAGGGCACTCAGCATAGAGTGTGAAAACTGAGTTTCCTTGAGAGCTGCTTGGAAGCCTGATGGTGTGTGAAGTTAGTGAGCCAAATGGAGTTGTTCTCCCACAAGAACCACTCGGCTGATTCTTCTTCAATATGCCCTTCCCCAACATGCAGTGTTTCCTTGATTGAATTAGCTCTCACACCAATATTTGTGTCTAGAGCCTTTGCATGGAGGGTTATCTGAAAACGGCTGTGGCGCTGAAGTTGCCTGTGAATGTGGAGTTGGTGGCATGTGAAACCCGCATGTGGAGCATTCGTTTGTGTGGGATGCTCACCAAGCTTCATTTCAGTCCTAGGCACTCAAAGGGCACTCAGCATAGAGTGTGAAAACTGCGTTTCCTTGAGAGCTGCTTGGAAGCCTGATGGTGTGTGAAGTCAGTGAGCCAAATGGTGTTGTTCTCCCACAAGAACTACTCGGCTGATTCTTCTTCAATATGCCCTTCACCAAAATGCAGTGTTTCCTTGATTGAATTAGCTCTCACACCAATATTTGCGTCTAGAGCCTTTGCATTGAGGGCTATCTGAAAATGGCTGTGGCGCTGAAGTTGCCTGTGAATGTGGAGTTGGTGGCATGTGAAACCCGCATGTGGAGCATTCGTTTGTGTGGGATGCTCACCAAGCTTCATTTCAGTCCTAGGCACTCAAAGGGCACTCAGCATAGAGTGTGAAAACTGAGTTTCCTTGAGAGCTGCTTGGAAGCCTGATGGTGTGTGAAGTTAGTGAGCCAAATGGAGTTGTTCTCCCACAAGAACCACTTGGCTGATTCTTCTTCAATATGCCCTTCACCAACATGCAGTGTTTCCTTGATTGAATTAGCTCTAACACCAATATTTGCGTCTAGACCTTTGCATTGAGTGCTATCTGAAAACGGCTGTGGCGCTGAAGTTGCCTGTGAATGTGGAGTTGGTGGCATGTGAAACCCGCATGTGGAGCATTCGTTTGTGTGGGATGCTCACCAAGCTTCATTTCAGTCCTAGGCACTCAAAGGGCACTAATCATAGAGTGTGAAAACTGAGTTTCCTTGAGAGCTGCTTGGAAGCCTGATGGTGTGTGAAGTCAGTGAGCCAAATGGTGTTGTTCTCCCACAAGAACCACTCGGCTGATTCTTCTTCAATATGCCCTTCACCAACATGCAGTGTTTCCTTGATTGAATTAGCTCTAACACCAATATTTGCGTCTAGAGCCTTTGCATTGATGGCTATCTGAAAAGGGCTGTGGCGCTGAAGTTGCTTGTGAATGTGGAGTTGGTGGCATGTGAAACCCGCATGTGGAGCATTCGTTTGTGTGGGATGCTCACCAAGCTTGACTTCAGTCCTAGGCACTCAAAGGGCACTCAGCATAGAGTGTGAAAACTGAGTTTCCTTGAGAGCTGCTTGGAAGCCTGATGGTGTGTGAAGTTAGTGAGCCAAATTAAGTTGTTCTCCCACAAGAACCACTCGGCTGATTCTACTTCAATATGCCCTTCACCAACATGCAGTGTTTCCTTGATTGAATTAGCTCTCACACCAATATTTGCGTCTAGAGCCTTTGCATTGAGGGCTATCCTAAAAGGGCTGTTGTGCTGAAGTTGCCTGTAAATGTGGAGTTGGTGGCATGTGAAACCCGCATGTGGAGCATTCGTTTGTGTGGGATGCTCACCAAGCTTCATTTCAGTCCTAGGCACTCAAAGGGCACTCAGCATAGATTGTGAACACTGAGCTTCCTTGAGAGCTGCTTGGAAGCCTGATGGTGTGTGAAGTTAGTGAGCCAAATGGAGTTGTTCTCCCACAAGAACCACTCGGCTGATTCTTCTTCAATATGCCCTTCACCAACATCCAGTGTTTCCTTGATTGAATTAGCTCTCACACCCATATTTGCCTCTAGAGCCTTGGCATTGAGGGCTATCTGAAAAGGGCTGTGGCGCTGAAGTTGCCTGTGAATGTGGAGTTGGTGGCATGTGAAACCCGCATGTGGAGCATTCGTTTGTGTGGGATGCTCACCAAGCTTCATTTCAGTCCTAGGCACTCAAAGGGCACTCAGCATAGAGTGTGAAAACTGAGTTTCCTTGAAAGCTGCTTGGAAGCCTGATGGTGTGTGAAGTTAGTGAGCCAAATGGAGTTGTTCTCCCACAAGAACCACTTGGCTGATTCTTCTTCAATATGCCCTTCACCAACATGCAGTGTTTCCTTGATTGAATTAGCTCTCACACCAATATTTGCGTCTAGAGCCTTTGCATTGAGGGCTATCTGAAAACGGCTGTGGCGGTGAAGTTGCCTGTGAATGTGGAGTTGGTGGCATGTGAAACCCGCATGTGGAGCATTCGTTTGTGTGGGATGCTCACCAAGCTTCATTTCAGTCCTAGACACTCAAAGGGCACTCAGCATAGAGTGTGAAAACTGAGTTTCCTTGAGAGCTGCTTGGAAGCCTGATGGTGTGTGAAGTCAGTGAGCCAAATGGAGTTGTTCTCCCACAAGAACCACTTGGCTGATTCTTCTTCAATATGCCCTTCCCCAAAATGCAGTGTTTCCTTGATTGAATTAGCTCTCACACCAATATTTGCGTCTAGAGCCTTTGCATTGAGGGCTATCTGAAAACGGCTGTGGCGCTGAAGTTGCCTGTGAATGTGGAGTTGGTGGCATGTGAAACCCGCATGTGCAGCATTCGTTTGTGTGGGATGCTCACCAAGCTTCATTTCAGTCCTAGGCACTCAAAGGGCACTCAGCATAGAGTGTGAAAACTGAGTTTCCTTGAGAGCTGCTTGGAAGCCTGATGGTGTGTGAAGTTAGTGAGCCAAATGGAGTTGTTCTCCCACAAGAACCACTCGGCTGATTCTTCTTCAATATGCCCTTCCCCAACATGCAGTGTTTCCTTGATTGAATTAGCTCTCACACCAATATTTGTGTCTAGAGCCTTTGCATGGAGGGTTATCTGAAAAGGGCTGTGGCGCTGAAGTTGCCTGTGAATGTGGAGTTGGTGGCATGTGAAACCCGCATGTGGAGCATTCGTTTGTGTGGGATGCTCACCAAGCTTCATTTCAGTCCTAGGCACTCAAAGGGCACTCAGCATAGAGTGTGAAAACTGCGTTTCCTTGAGAGCTGCTTGGAAGCCTGATGGTGTGTGAAGTCAGTGAGCCAAATGGTGTTGTTCTCCCACAAGAACTACTCGGCTGGTTCTTCTTCAATATGCCCTTCACCAAAATGCAGTGTTTCCTTGATTGAATTAGCTCCCACACCCATATTTGCGTCTAGAGCCTTTGCATTGAGGGCTATCTGAAAATGGCTGTGGCGCTGAAGTTGCCTGTGAATGTGGAGTTGGTGGCATGTGAAACCCGCATGTGGAGCATTCGTTTGTGTGGGATGCTCACCAAGCTTCATTTCAGTCCTAGGCACTCAAAGGGCACTCAGCATAGAGTGTGAAAACTGAGTTTCCTTGAGAGCTGCTTGGAAGCCTGATGGTGTGTGAAGTTAGTGAGCCAAATGGAGTTGTTCTCCCACAAGAACCACTTGGCTGATTCTTCTTCAATATGCCCTTCACCAACATGCAGTGTTTCCTTGATTGAATTA
>NW_026698216.1:0-60740 GCF_030435755.1 Ochotona princeps
TGCATTATCTAGGAATGAACCTGGTAGAGCATCCCACACAAACGAATGCTCCACATGCGGGTTTCACATGCCACCAACTCCACATTCACAGGCAACTTCAGCGCCACAGACGTTTGCAGATAGCCCTCAATGCAAAAGGCTCTAGACGCAAATATTGGTGTGAGAGCTAATTCAATCAAGGAAACACTGCATGTTGGTGAAGGGCATATTGAAGAAGAATCAGCCGAGTGGTTCTTGTGGGAGAACAACTCCATTTGGCTCACTAAACATCACACACCATCAGGCTTCCAAGCAGCTCTCAAGGAAACTCAGTTTTCACACTCTATGCTTAGTGCCCTTTGAGTGCATTATCTAGGAATGAACCTGGTAGAGCATCCCACACAAACGAATGCTCCACATGCGGGGTTTCACATGCCACCAACTCCACATTCACAGGCAACTTCAGCGCCACAGACGTTTGCAGATAGCCCTCAATGCAAAGCCTCTAGACGCAAATATTGGTGTGAGAGCTAATTCAATCAAGGAAACACTGCATGTTGGTGAAGGGCATATTGAAGAAGAATCAGCCGAGTGGTTCTTGTGGGAGAACAACTCCATTTGGCTCACTAACTTCACACACCATCAGGCTTCCAAGCAGCTCTCAAGGAAACTCAGTTTTCACACTCTATGCTTAGTGCCCTTTGAGTGCATTATCTAGGAATGAACCTGGTAGAGCATCCCACACAAACGAATGCTCCACATGCGGGTTTCACATGCCACCAACTCCACATTCACAGGCAACTTCAGCGCCACAGACGTTTGCAGATAGCCCTCAATGCAAAGGCTCTAGACGCAAATATTGGTGTGAGAGCTAATTCAATCAAGGAAACACTGCATGTTGGTGAAGGGCATATTGAAGAAGAATCAGCTGAGTGGTTCTTGTGGGAGAACAACTCCATTTGGCTCACTAACTTCACACACCATCAGCCTTCCAAGCAGCTCTCAAGGAAACTCAGTTTTCACACTCTATGCTTAGTGCCCATTGAGTGCATTATCTAGGAATGAACCTGGTAGAGCATTCCACACAAACGAATGCTCCACATGCGGGTTTCACATGCCACCAACTCCACATTCATCGGCAACTTCGACGCCACAGACGTTTGCAGATAGCCCTCAATGCAAAGGCTCTAGACGCAAATATTGGTGTGAGAGCTAATTCAATCAAGGAAACACTGCATGTTGGTGAAGGGCATATTGAAGAAGAATCAGCCGAGTGGTTCTTGTGGGAGAACAACTCCATTTGGCTCACTAACTTCACACACCATCAGGCTTCCAAGCAGCTCTCAAGGAAACTCAGTTTTCACACTCTATGCTTAGTGCCCTTTGAGTGCATTATCTAGGAATGAACCTGGTAGAGCATCCCACACAAACGAATGCTCCACATGCGGGTTTCACATGCCACCAACTCCACATTCACAGGCAACTTCAGCGCCACAGACGTTTGCAGATAGCCCTCAATGCAAAGGCTCTAGACGCAAATATTGGTGTGAGAGCTAATTCAATCAAGGAAACACTGCATGTTGGTGAAGGGCATATTGAAGAAGAATCAGCCGAGTGGTTCTTGTGGGAGAACAACTCCATTTGGCTCACTAACGTCACACACCATCAGGCTTCCAGGCAGCTCTCAAGGAAACTCAGTTTTCACACTGTATGCTTAGTGCCCTTTGAGTGCATTATCTAGGAATGAACCTGGTAGAGCATCCCACACAAACGAATGCTCCACATGCGGGTTTCATACGCCACCAACTCCACATTCACAGGCAACTTCAGCTCCACAGCCATTTTCAGATAGCCCTCAATGCAAAGGCTCTAGACGCAAATATTGGTGTGAGAGCTAATTCAATCAAGGAAACACTGCATGTTGGTGAAGGGCATATTGAAGAAGAATCAGCCGAGTGGTTCTTGTGTTAGAACAACTCCATTTGGCTCACTAACGTCACACACCATCAGGCTTCCAAGCAGCTCTCAAGGAAACTCAGTTTTCACACTCTATGCTTAGTGCCCATTGAGTGCATTATCTAGGAATGAACCTGGTAGAGCATCCCACACAAACGAATGCTCCACATGCGGGTTTCACATGCCACCAACTCCACATTCACAGGCAACTTCAGCGCCACAGACGTTTGCAGATAGCCCTCAATGCAAAGGCTCTAGACGCAAATATTGGTGTGAGAGCTAATTCAATCAAGGAAACACTGCATGTTGGTGAAGGGCATATTGAAGAAGAATCAGCCGAGTGGTTCTTGTGGAGAGAACAACTCCATTTGGCTCACTAACTTCACACACCATCAGGCTTCCAAGCAGCTCTCAAGGAAACTCAGTTTTCACACTCTATGCTTAGTGCCCTTTGAGTGCATTATCTAGGAATGAACCTGGTAGAGCATCCCACACAAACGAATGCTCCACATGCGGGTTTCACATGCCACCAACTCCACATTCACAGGCAACTTCAGCGCCACAGACGTTTGCAGATAGCCCTCAATGCAAAGGCTCTAGACGCAAATATTGGTGTGAGAGCTAATTCAATCAAGGAAACACTGCATGTTGGTGAAGGGCATATTGAAGAAGAATCAGCCGAGTGGTTCTTGTGGGAGAACAACTCCATTTGGCTCACTAACTTCACACACCATCAGGCTTCCAAGCAGCTCTCAAGGAAACTCAGTTTTCACACTCTATGCTTAGTGCCCATTGGGTGCATTATCTAGGAATGAACCTGGTAGAGCATCCCACACAAACGAATGCTCCACATGCGGGTTTCACATGCCACCAAACTCCACATTCACAGGCAACTTCAGCGCCACAGACGTTTGCAGATAGCCCTCAATGCAAAGCCTCTAGACGCAAATATTGGTGTGAGAGCTAATTCAATCAAGGAAACACTGCATGTTGGTGAAGGGGCATATTGAAGAAGAATCAGCCG
Source organism: Ochotona princeps (assembly GCF_030435755.1). Taxonomy (NCBI): domain Eukaryota; kingdom Metazoa; phylum Chordata; class Mammalia; order Lagomorpha; family Ochotonidae; genus Ochotona; species Ochotona princeps. The sequence goes on from NW_026698216.1 coordinate 2,960, forward strand.
AGTGGTTCTTGTGGGAGAACAACTCCATTTGGCTCACTAACTTCACACACCATCAGGCTTCCAAGCAGCTCTCAAGGAAACTCAGTTTTCACACTCTATGCTTAGTGCCCTTTGAGTGCATTATCTAGGAATGAACCTGGTAGAGCATCCCACACAAACGAATGCTCCACATGCGGGTTTCACATGCCACCAACTCCACATTCACAGGCAACTTCAGCGCCACAGACGTTTGCAGATAGCCCTCAATGCAAAGGCTCTAGACGCAAATATTGGTGTGAGAGCTAATTCAATCAAGGAAACACTGCATGTTGGTGAAGGGGCATATTGAAGAAGAATCAGCCGAGTGGTTCTTGTGGGAGAACAACTCCATTTGGCTCACTAACGTCACACACCATCAGGCTTCCAAGCAGCTCTCAAGGAAACTCAGTTTTCACACTCTATGCTTAGTGTCCTTTGAGTGCATTATCTAGGAATGAACCTGGTAGAGCATCCCACACAAACGAATGCTCCACATGCGGGTTTCACATGCCACCAACTCCACATTCACAGGCAACTTCAGCGCCACAGCCGTTTTCAGATAGACCTCAATGCAAAGGCTCTAGACGCAAATATTGGTGTGAGAGCTAATTCAATCAAGGAAACACTGCATGTTGGTGAAGGGCATATTGAAGAAGAATCAGCCGAGTGGTTCTTGTGGGAGAACAACTCCATTTGGCTCACTAACTTCACACACCATCAGGCTTCCAAGCAGCTCTCAAGGAAACTCAGTTTTCTCACTCTATGCTTAGTGCCCTTTGAGTGCATTATCTAGGAATGAACCTGGTAGAGCATCCCACACAAACGAATGCTCCACATGCGGGTTTCACATGCCACCAACTCCACATTCACAGGCAACTTCAGCGCCACAGCCATTTTCAGATAGCCCTCAATGCAAAGGCTCTAGACGCAAATATTGGTGTGAGAGCTAATTCAATCAAGGAAACACTGCATGTTGGTGAAGGGCATATTGAAGAAGAATCAGCCGAGTGGTTCTTGTGGGAGAACAACTCCATTTGGCTCACTAACTTCACACACCATCAGGCTTCCACGCAGCTCTCAAGGAAACTCAGTTTTCACACTCTATGCTTAGTGCCCATTGAGTGCATTGTCTAGGAATGAACCTGGTAGAGCATTCCACACAAAACGAATGCTCCACATGCGGGTTTCACATGCCACCAACTCCACATTCACAGGCAACTTCAGCGCCACAGACGTTTGCAGATAGCCCTCAATGCAAAGGCTCTAGACGCAAATATTGGTGTGAGAGCTAATTCAATCAAGGAAACACTGCATGTTGGTGAAGGGCATATTGAAGAAGAATCAGCCGAGTGGTTCTTGTGGGAGAACAACTCCATTTGGCTCACTAACTTCACACACCATCAGGCTTCCAAGCAGCTCTCAAGGAAACTCAGTTTTCACACTCTATGCTTAGTGCCCTTTGAGTGCATTATCTAGGAATGAACCTGGTAGAGCATCCCACACAAACGAATGCTCCACATGCGGGTTTCACATGCCACCAACTCCACATTCACAGGCAACTTCAGCGCCACAGACGTTTTCAGATAGCCCTCAATGCAAAGGCTCTAGACGCAAATATTGGTGTGAGAGCTAATTCAATCAAGGAAACACTGCATGTTGGTGAAGGGCATATTGAAGAAGAATCAGCCGAGTGGTTCTTGTGGGAGAACAACTCCATTTGGCTCACTAACTTCACACACCATCAGGCTTCCAAGCAGCTCTCAAGGAAACTCAGTTTTCACACTCTATGCTTAGTGCCCTTTGAGTGCATTATCTAGGAATGAACCTGGTAGAGCATCCCACACAAACGAATGCTCCACATGCGGGTTTCACATGCCACCAACTCCACATTCACAGGCAACTTCAGCGCCACAGACGTTTGCAGATAGCCCTCAATGCAAAGGCTCTAGACGCAAATATTGGTGTGAGAGCTCATTCATCAATGAAACACTGCATGTTGGTGAAGGGCATATTGAAGAAGAATCAGCCGAGTGGTTCTTGTGGGAGAACAACTCCATTTGGCTCACTAACTTCACACACCATCAGGCTTCCAGGCAGCTCTCAAGGAAACTCAGTTTTCTCACTCTATGCTTAGTGCCCTTTGAGTGCATTATCTAGGAATGAACCTGGTAGAGCATCCCACACAAACGAATGCTCCACATGCGGGTTTCACATGCCACCAACTCCACATTCACAGGCAACTTCAGCGCCACAGCCGTTTTCAGATAGCCCTCAATGCAAAGGCTCTAGACGCAAATATTGGTGTGAGAGCTCATTCATCAAGGAAACACTGCATGTTGATGAAGGGCATATTGAAGAAGAATCAGCCGAGTGGTTCTTGTGGGAGAACAACTCCATTTGGCTCACTAACTTCACACACCATCAGGCTTCCAAGCAGCTCTCAAGGAAACTCAGTTTTCACACTCTATGCTTAGTGCCCATTGAGTGCATTATCTAGGAAGGAACCTGGTAGAGCATCCCACACAAACGAATGCTCCACATGCGGGTTTCACATGCCACCAATTCCACATTCACAGGCCACTTCAGCGCCACAGCCGTTTTCAGATAGCCCTCAATGCAAAGGCTCTAGACGCAAATATTGGTGTGAGAGCCAATTCATCAAGGAAACACTGCATGTTGGTGAAGGGCATATTGAAGAAGAATCAGCCGAGTGGTTCTTGTGGGAGAACAACTCCATTTGGCTCACTAACGTCACACACCATCAGGCTTCCAAGCAGCTCTCAAGGAAACTCAGTTTTCACACTCTATTGCTTAGTGCCCTTTGAGTGCATTATCTAGAAATGAACCTGGTAGAGCATCCCACACAAACGAATGCTCCACATGCGGGTTTCACATGCCACCAACTCCACATTCACAGGCAACTTCAGCGCCACAGCCGTTTTCAGATAGCCCTCAATGCAAAGGCTCTAGACGCAAATATTGGTGTGAGAGCTAATTCAATCAAGGAAACACTGCATGTTGGTGAAGGGCATATTGAAGAAGAATCAGCCGAGTGGTTCTTGTGGGAGAACAACTCCGTTTGGCTCACTAACTTCACACACCATCAGGCTTCCAAGCAGCTCTCAAGGAAACTCAGTTTTCACACTCTATGCTTAGTGCCCATTGAGTGCATTATCTGGGAATGAACCTGATAGAGCATCCCACACAAACGAATGCTCCACATGCGGGTTTCACATGCCACCAACTCCACATTCACAGGCAACTTCAGCGCCACAGACGTTTGCAGATATCCCTCAATGCAAAGGCTCTACATGCAAATATTGATGTGAGAGCTAATTCAATCAAGGAAACACTGCATGTTGGTGAAGGGCATATTGAAGAAGAATCAGCCGAGTGGTTCTTGTGGGAGAACAACTCCATTTGGCTCACTAACTTCACACACCATCAGGCTTCCAAGCAGCTCTCAAGGAAACGCAGTTTTCACACTCTATGCTTAGTGCCCTTTGAGTGCATTATCTAGGAATGAACCTGGTAGAGCATCCCACACAAATGAATGCTCCACATGCGGGTTTCACATGCCACCAACTCCACATTCACAGGCAACTTTAGCGCCACAGCCGTTTTCAGATAGCCCTCAATGCAAAGGCTCTAGACGCAAATATTGGTGTGAGAGCTAATTCAATCAAGGAAACACTGCATGTTGGTGAAGGGCATATTGAAGAAGAATCAGGCGAGTGGTTCTTGTGGGAGAACAATTCCATTTGGCTCACTAACTTCACACACCGTCAGGCTTCCAAGCAGCTCTCAAGGAAACTCAGTTTTCACACTCTATGCTTAGTGCCCTTTGAGTGCATTATCTAGGAATGAACCTGGTAGAGCATCCCACACAAACGAATGCTCCACATGCGGGTTTCACATGTCACCAACTCCACATTCACAGGCAACTTCAGCACCAAAGCCGTTTTCAGACAGCCCTCAATGCAAAGGCTCTAGACGCAAATATTGGTGTGAGAGCTAATTCAATCAAGGAAACACTGCATGTTGGTGAAGGGCATATTGAAGAAGAATCAGCCGAGTGGTTCTTGTGGGAGAACAACTCCATTTGGCTCACTAACTTCACACACCATCAGGCTTCCAAGCAGCTCTCAAGGAAACTCAGTTTTCACACTCTATGCTTAGTGCCCTTTGAGTGCCTAGGACTGAAATGAAGCTTGGTGAGCATCCCACACAAACGAATGCTCCACATGCGGGTTTCAAATGCCACCAACTCCACATTCACAGGCAACTTCAGCTCCACAGCCATTTAAAGATAGCCCTCAATGCAAAGGCTCTAGACGCAAATATTGATGTGAGAGCTAATTCAATCAAGGAAACACTGCATGTTGGTGAAGGGCATATTGAAGAAGAATCAGCCGAGTGGTTCTTGTGGGAGAACAACACCATTTGGCTCACTAACTTCACACACCATCAGGCTTCCAAGCAGCTCTCAAGGAAACTCAGTTTTCACACTCTATGCTTAGTGCCCTTTGAGTGCATTATCTAGGAATGAACCTGGTAGAGCATCCCACACAAACGAATGCTCCACATGCGGGTTTCACATGTCACCAACTCCACATTCACAGGCAACTTTAGCGCCACAGCCGTTTTCAGATAGCCCTCAATGCAAAGGCTCTAGACGCAAATATTGGTGTGAGAGCTAATTCAATCAAGGAAACACTGCATGTTGGTGAAGGGCATATTGAAGAAGAATCAGCCGAGTGGTTCTTGTGGGAGAACAATTCCATTTGGCTCACTAACTTCACACACCGTCAGGCTTCCAAGCAGCTCTCAAGGAAACTCAGTTTTCACACTCTATGCTTAGTGCCCTTTGAGTGCATTATCTAGGAATGAACCTGGTAGAGCATCCCACACAAACGAATGCTCCACATGCGGGTTTCACATGTCACCAACTCCACATTCACAGGCAACTTCAGCACCAAAGCCGTTTTCAGATAGCCCTCAATGCAAAGGCTCTAGACGCAAATATTGGTGTGAGAGCTAATTCAATCAAGGAAACACTGCATGTTGGTGAAGGGCATATTGAAGAAGAATCAGCCGAGTGGTTCTTGTGGGAGAACAACTCCATTTGGCTCACTAACTTCACACACCATCAGGCTTCCAAGCAGCTCTCAAGGAAACTCAGTTTTCACACTCTATGCTTAGTGCCCTTTGAGTGCCTAGGACTGAAATGAAGCTTGGTGAGCATCCCACACAAACGAATGCTCCACATGCGGGTTTCAAATGCCACCAACTCCACATTCACAGGCAACTTCAGCTCCACAGCCATTTTCAGATAGCCCTCAATGCAAAGGCTCTAGACGCAAATATTGATGTGAGAGCTAATTCAATCAAGGAAACACTGCATGTTGGTGAAGGGCATATTGAAGAAGAATCAGCCGAGTGGTTCTTGTGGGAGAACAACTCCATTTGGCTCACTAACTTCACACACCATCAGGCTTCCAAGCAGCTCTCAAGGAAACTCAGTTTTCACACTCTATGCTTAGTGCCCTTTGAGTGCATTATCTAGGAATGAACCTGGTAGAGCATCCCACACAAACGAATGCTCCACATGCGGGTTTCACATGCCACCAACTCCACATTCACAGGCAACTTTAGCGCCACAGCCGTTTTCAGATAGCCCTCAATGCAAAGGCTCTAGACGCAAATATTGGTGTGAGAGCTAATTCAATCAAGGAAACACTGCATGTTGGTGAAGGGCATATTGAAGAAGAATCAGCCGAGTGGTTCTTGTGGGAGAACAATTCCATTTGGCTCACTAACTTCACACACCGTCAGGCTTCCAAGCAGCTCTCAAGGAAACTCAGTTTTCACACTCTATGCTTAGTGCCCTTTGAGTGCATTATCTAGGAATGAACCTGGTAGAGCATCCCACACAAACGAATGCTCCACATGCGGGTTTCACATGTCACCAACTCCACATTCACAGGCAACTTCAGCGCCACAGCCGTTTTCAGATAGCCCTCAATGCAAAGGCTCTAGACGCAAATATTGGTGTGAGAGCTAATTCAATCAAGGAAACACTGCATGTTGGTGAAGGGCATATTGAAGAAGAATCAGCCGAGTGGTTCTTGTGGGAGAACAACTCCATTTGGCTCACTAACTTCACACACCATCAGGCTTCCAAGCAGCTCTCAAGGAAACTCAGTTTTCACAGTCTATGCTTAGTGCCCTTTGAGTGCCTAGGACTGAAATGAATCTTGGTGAGCATCCCACACAAACGAATGCTAGACATGCGGGTTTCAAATGCCACCAACTCCACATTCACCGGCAACTTCAGCTCCACAGCCATTTTCAGATAGCCCTCAATGCAAAGGCTCTAGACGCAAATATTGATGTGAGAGCTAATTCAATCAAGGAAACACTGCATGTTGGTGAAGGGCATATTGAAGAAGAATCAGCCGAGTGGTTCTTGTGGGAGAACAGCACCATTTGGCTCACTAACTTCACACACCATCAGGCTTCCAAGCAGCTCTCAAGGAAACTCAGTTTTCACACTCTATGCTTAGTGCCCTTTGAGTGCATTATCTAGGAATGAACCTGGTAGAGCATCCCACACAAACGAATGCTCCACATGCGGGTTTCACATGCCACCAACTCCACATTCACAGGCAACTTCAGCACCAAAGCCACTTTCAGATAGCCCTCAATGCAAAGGCTCTAGACGCAAATATTGGTGTGAGAGCTCATTCATCAAGGAAACACTGCATGTTGGTGAAGGGCATATTGAAGAAGAATCAGCCGCGTGGTTCTTGTGGGAGAACAACTCCGTTTGGCTCACTAACGTCACACACCATCAGGCTTCCAAGCAGCTCTCAAGGAAACGCAGTTTTCACACTCTATGCTTAGTGCCCTCTGAGTGCATTATCTAGGAATGAACCTGGTAGAGCATCCCACACAAACGAATGCTCCACATGCGGGTTTCACATGCCACCAACTCCACATTCACAGGCAACTTCAGCGCCACAGCCGTTTTCAGATAGCCCTCAATGCAAAGGCTCTAGGTGCAAATATTGATGTGAGAGCTAATTCAATCAAGGAAACACTGCATGTTGGTGAAGGGCATATTGAAGAAGAATCAGCCGAGTGGTTCTTGTGGGAGAACAACTCCATTTGGCTCACTAACTTCACACACCGTCAGGCTTCCAAGCAGCTCTCAAGGAAACTCAGTTTTCACACTCTATGCTTAGTGCCCTTTGAGTGCATTATCTAGGAATGAACCTGGTAGAGCATCCCACACAAACGAATGCTCCACATGCGGGTTTCACATGTCACCAACTCCACATTCACAGGCAACTTCAGCGCCACAGCCGTTTTCAGATAGCCCTCAATGCAAAGGCTCTAGACGCAAATATTGGTGTGAGAGCTAATTCAATCAAGGAAACACTGCATGTTGTTGAAGGGCATATTGAAGAAGAATCAGCCGAGTGGTTCTTGTGGGAGAACAACTCCATTTGGCTCACTAACTTCACACACCATCAGGCTTCCAAGCAGCTCTCAAGGAAACTCAGTTTTCACAGTCTATGCTTAGTGCCCTTTGAGTGCCTAGGACTGAAATGAATCTTGGTGAGCATCCCACACAAACGAATGCTCCACATGCGGGTTTCAAATGCCACCAACTCCACATTCACAGGCAACTTCAGCTCCACAGCCATTTTCAGATAGCCCTCAATGCAAAGGCTCTAGACGCAAATATTGATGTGAGAGCTAATTCAATCAAGGAAACACTGCATGTTGGTGAAGGGCATATTGAAGAAGAATCAGCCGAGTGGTTCTTGTGGGAGAACAACACCATTTGGCTCACTAACTTCACACACCATCAGGCTTCCAAGCAGCTCTCAAGGAAACTCAGTTTTCACACTCTATGCTTAGTGCCCTTTGAGTGCCTAGGACTGAAATGAAGCTTGGTGAGCATCCCACACAAACGAATGCTCCACATGCGGGTTTCACATGCCACCAACTCCACATTCACAGACAACTTCAGCGCCACAGCCGTTTTCAGATAGCCCTCAATGCAGAGGCTCTAGACGCAAATATTGGTGTGAGAGCTAATTCAATCAAGGAAACACTGCATGTTGGTGAAGGGCATATTGAAGAAGAATCAGCCAAGTGGTTCTTGTGGGAGAACAACACCATTTGGCTCACTAACTTCACACACCATCAGGCTTCCAAGCAGCTCTCAAGGAAACTCAGTTTTCACACTCTATGCTTAGTGCCCTTTGAGTGAATTATCTAGGAATGAACCTGGTAGAGCATCCCACACAAACGAATGCTCCACATGCGGGTTTCACATGCCACCAACTCCACATTCACAGGCAACTTCAGATCCAAAACCACTTTCAGATAGCCCTCAATGCAAAGGCTCTAGACGCAAATATTGGTGTGAGAGCTAATTCAATCAAGGAAACACTGCATGTTGGTGAAGGGCATATTGAAGAAGAATCAGCCGAGTGGTTCTTGTGGGAGAACAACTCCATTTGGCTCACTAACTTCACACACCATCAGGCTTCCAAGCAGCTCTCAAGGAAACTCAGTTTTCACAGTCTATGCTTAGTGCCCTTTGAGTGCCTAGGACTGAAATGAAGCTTGGTGAGCATCCCACACAAACGAATGCTCCACATGCGGGTTTCAAATGCCACCAACTCCACATTCACAGGCAACTTCAGCTCCACAGCCGTTTTCAGATAGCCCTCAATGAAGAGGCTCTAGACGCAAATATTGGTGTCAGAGCTAATTCAATCAAGAAAACACTGCATGTTGGTGAAGGGCATATTGAAGAAGAATCAGCCAAGTGGTTCTTGTGGGAGAACAACTCCATTTGGCTCACTAACTTCACACACCATCAGGCTTCCAAGCAGCTCTCAAGGAAACTCAGTTTTTACACTCTATGCTTAGTGCCCTTTGAGTGCATTATCTAGGAATGAACCTGGTAGAGCATCCCACACAAACGAATGCTCCACATGCGGGTTTCACATGCCACCAACTCCACATTCACAGGCAACTTCAGATCCAAAACCACTTTCAGATAGCCCTCAATGCAAAGGCTCTAGACGCAAATATTGGTGTGAGAGCTAATTCAATCAAGGAAACACTGCATGTTGGTGAAGGGCATATTGAAGAAGAATCAGCCGAGTGGTTCTTGTGGGAGAACAACTCCATTTGGCTCACTAACTTCACACACCATCAGGCTTCCAAGCAGCTCTCAAGGAAACTCAGTTTTCACACTCTATGCTTAGTGCCCTTTGAGTGCCTAGGACTGAAATGAAACTTGGTGAGCATCCCACACAAACGAATGCTCCACATGCGGGTTTCAAATGCCACCAACTCCACATTCACAGGCAACTTCAGCTCCACAGGCGTTTTCAGATAGCCCTCAATGAAGAGGCTCTAGACGCAAATATTGGTGTCAGAGCTAATTCAATCAAGAAAACACTGCATGTTGGTGAAGGGCATATTGAAGAAGAATCAGCCAAGTGGTTCTTGTGGGAGAACAACTCCATTTGGCTCACTAACTTCACACACCATCAGGCTTCCAAGCAGCTCTCAAGGAAACTCAGTTTTTACACTCTATGCTTAGTGCCCTTTGAGTGCATTATCTAGGAATGAACCTGGTAGAGCATCCCACACAAACGAATGCTCCACATGCGGGTTTCACATGCCACCAACTCCACATTCACAGGCAACTTCAGATCCAAAACCACTTTCAGATAGCCCTCAATGCAAAGGCTCTAGACGCAAATATTGGTGTGAGAGCTAATTCAATCAAGGAAACACTGCATGTTGGTGAAGGGCATATTGAAGAAGAATCAGCCGAGTGGTGCTTGTGGGAGAACAACTCCATTTGGCTCACTAACGTCACACACCATCAGGCTTCCAAGCAGCTCTCAAGGAAACTCAGTTTTCACACTCTATGCTTAGTGCCCTTTGAGTGCCTAGGACTGAAATGAAGCCTGGTGAGCATCCCACACAAACGAATGCTCCACATGCGGGTTTCACATGCCACCAACTCCACATTCACAGGCAACTTCAGCGCCACAGCCGTTTGCAGATAGCCCTCAATGCAAAGGCTCTACATGCAAATATTGATGTGAGAGCTAATTCAATCAAGGAAACACTGCATGTTGGTGAAGGGCATATTGAAGAAGAATCAGTCGAGTGGTTCTTGTGGGAGAACAACTCCATTTGGCTCACTAACGTCACACACCATCAGGCTTCCAAGCAGCTCTCAAGGAAACTCAGTTTTCACACTCTATGCTTAGTGCCCTTTGAGTGCCTAGGACTAAAATGAAGCTTGGTGAGCATCCCACACAAACGAATGCTCCACATGCGGGTTTCAAATGCCACCAACTCCACATTCACAGGCAACTTCAGCTCCACAGCCGTTTTCAGATAGCCCTCAATGCAGAGGCTCTAGACGCAAATATTGGTGTGAGAGCTAATTCAATCAAGGAAACACTGCATGTTGGTGAAGGGCATATTGAAGAAGAATCAGCCGAGTGGTTCTTGTGGGAGAACAACTCCATTTGGCTCACTAACTTCACACACCATCAGGCTTCCAAGCAGCTCTCAAGGAAACTCAGTTTTCACACTCTATGCTTAGTGCCCTTTGAGTGCCTAGGACTGAAATGAAGCTTGGTGAGCATCCCACACAAACGAATGCTCCACATGCGGGTTTCACATGCCACCAACTCCACATTCACAGGCAACTTCAGCACCAAAGCCACTTTCAGATAGCCCTCAATGCAAAGGCTCTAGACGCAAATATTGGTGTGAGAGCTCATTCATCAAGGAAACACTGCATGTTGGTGAAGGGCATATTGAAGAAGAATCAGCCGCGTGGTTCTTGTGGGAGAACAACTCCGTTTGGCTCACTAACGTCACACACCATCAGGCTTCCAAGCAGCTCTCAAGGAAACGCAGTTTTCACACTCTATGCTTAGTGCCCTCTGAGTGCATTATCTAGGAATGAACCTGGTAGAGCATCCCACACAAACGAATGCTCCACATGCGGGTTTCACATGCCACCAACTCCACATTCACAGGCAACTTCAGCGCCACAGCCGTTTTCAGATAGCCCTCAATGCAAAGGCTCTAGGTGCAAATATTGGTGTGAGAGCTAATTCAATCAAGGAAACACTGCATGTTGGTGAAGGGCATATTGAAGAAGAATCAGCCGAGTGGTTCTTGTGGGAGAACAACTCCATTTGGCTCACTAACTTCACACACCGTCAGGCTTCCAAGCAGCTCTCAAGGAAACTCAGTTTTCACACTCTATGCTTAGTGCCCTTTAAGTGCATTATCTAGGAATGAACCTGGTAGAGCATCCCACACAAACGAATGCTCCACATGCGGGTTTCACATGTCACCAACTCCACATTCACAGGCAACTTCAGCGCCACAGCCGTTTTCAGATAGCCCTCAATGCAAAGGCTCTAGACGCAAATATTGGTGTGAGAGCTAATTCAATCAAGGAAACACTGCATGTTGGTGAAGGGCATATTGAAGAAGAATCAGCCGAGTGGTTCTTGTGGGAGAACAACTCCATTTGGCTCACTAACTTCACACACCATCAGGCTTCCAAGCAGCTCTCAAGGAAACTCAGTTTTCACAGTCTATGCTTAGTGCCCTTTGAGTGCCTAGGACTGAAATGAAGCTTGGTGAGCATCCCACACAAACGAATGCTCCACATGCGGGTTTCAAATGCCACCAACTCCACATTCACAGGCAACTTCAGCTCCACAGCCGTTTTCAGATAGCCCTCAATGAAGAGGCTCTAGACGCAAATATTGGTGTCAGAGCTAATTCAATGAAGAAAACACTGCATGTTGGTGAAGGGCATATTGAAGAAGAATCAGCCGAGTGGTTCTTGTGGGAGAACAACTCCATTTGGCTCACTAACTTCACACACCATCAGGCTTCCAAGCAGCTCTCAAGGAAACTCAGTTTTTACACTCTATGCTTAGTGCCCTTTGAGTGCATTATCTAGGAATGAACCTGGTAGAGCATCCCACACAAACGAATGCTCCACATGCGGGTTTCACATGCCACCAACTCCACATTCACAGGCAACTTCAGATCCAAAAAAACTTTCAGATAGCCCTCAATGCAAAGGCTCTAGACGCAAATATTGGTGTGAGAGCTAATTCAATCAAGGAAACACTGCATGTTGGTGAAGGGCATATTGAAGAAGAATCATTCGAGTGGTGCTTGTGGGAGAACAACTCCATTTGGCTCACTAACGTCACACACCATCAGGCTTCCAAGCAGCTCTCAAGGAAACTCAGTTTTCACACTCTATGCTTAGTGCCCTTTGAGTGCCTAGGACTGAAATGAAGCCTGGTGAGCATCCCACACAAACGAATGCTCCACATGCGGGTTTCACATGCCACCAACTCCACATTCACAGGCAACTTCAGCGCCACAGCCGTTTGCAGATATCCCTCAATGCAAAGGCTCTACATGCAAATATTGATGTGAGAGCTAATTCAATCAAGGAAACACTGCATGTTGGTGAAGGGCATATTGAAGAAGAATCAGTCGAGTGGTTCTTGTGGGAGAACAACTCCATTTGGCTCACTAACGTCACACACCATCAGGCTTCCAAGCAGCTCTCAAGGAAACTCAGTTTTCACACTCTATGCTTAGTGCCCTTTGAGTGCCTAGGACTAAAATGAAGCTTGGTGAGCATCCCACACAAACGAATGCTCCACATGCGGGTTTCAAATGCCACCAACTCCACATTCACAGGCAACTTCAGCTCCACAGCCGTTTTCAGATAGCCCTCAATGCAGAGGCTCTAGACGCAAATATTGATGTGAGAGCTAATTCAATCAAGGAAACACTGCATGTTGGTGAAGGGCATATTGAAGAAGAATCAGCCGAGTGGTTCTTGTGGGAGAACAACTCCATTTGGCTCACTAACTTCACACACCGTCAGGCTTCCAAGCAGCTCTCAAGGAAACTCAGTTTTCACACTCTATGCTTAGTGCCCTTTGAGTGCATTATCTAGGAATGAACCTTGTAGAGCATCCCACACAAACGAATGCTCCACATGCGGGTTTCACATGCCACCAACTCCACATTCACAGGCAACTTCAGCGCCACAGCCGTTTTCAGATAGCCCTCAATGCAAAGGCTCTACATGCAAATATTGATGTGAGAGCTAATTCAATCAAGGAAACACTGCATGTTGGTGAAGGGCATATTGAAGAAGAATCAGCCGAGTGGTTCTTGTGGGAGAACAACTCCATTTGGCTCACTAACGTCACACACCATCAGGCTTCCAAGCAGCTCTCAAGGAAACTCAGTTTTCACACTCTATGCTTAGTGCCCTTTGAGTGCCTAGGACTGAAATGAAGCTTGGTGAGCATCCCACACAAACGAATGCTCCACATGCGGGTTTCACATGCCACCAACTCCACATTCACAGGCAACTTCAGCGCCACAGACGTTTGCAGATATCCCTCAATGCAAAGGCTCTACATGCAAATATTGATGTGAGAGCTAATTCAATCAAGGAAACACTGCATGGTGGTGAAGGGCATATTGAAGAAGAATCAGCCGAGTGGTTCTTGTGGGAGAACAACTCCATTTGGCTCACTAACTTCACACACCATCAGGCTTCCAAGCAGCTCTCAAGGAAACTCAGTTTTCACACTCTATGCTTAGTGCCCTTTGAGTGATTTATCTAGGAATGAACCTGGTAGAGCATCCCACACAAACGAATGCTCCACATGCGGGTTTCACATGCCACCAACTCCACATTCACAGGCAACTTTAGCGCCACAGCTGTTTTCAGATAGCCCTCAATGCAAAGGCTCTAGACGCAAATATTGGTGTGAGAGCTAATTCAATCAAGGAAACACTGCATGTTGGTGAAGGGCATATTGAAGAAGAATCAGCCGAGTGGTTCTTGTGGGAGAACAATTCCATTTGGCTCACTAACTTCACACACCGTCAGGCTTCCAAGCAGCTCTCAAGGAAACTCAGTTTTCACACTCTATGCTTAGTGCCCTTTGAGTGCATTATCTAGGAATGAACCTGGTAGAGCATCCCACACAAACGAATGCTCCACATGCGGGTTTCACATGTCACCAACTCCACATTCACAGGCAACTTCAGCACCAAAGCCGTTTTCAGATAGCCCTCAATGCAAAGGCTCTAGACGCAAATATTGGTGTGAGAGCTAATTCAATCAAGGAAACACTGCATGTTGGTGAAGGGCATATTGAAGAAGAATCAGCCGAGTGGTTCTTGTGGGAGAACAACTCCATTTGGCTCACTAACTTCACACACCATCAGGCTTCCAAGCAGCTCTCAAGGAAACTCAGTTTTCACACTCTATGCTTAGTGCCCTTTGAGTGCCTAGGACTGAAATGAAGCTTGGTGAGCATCCCACACAAACGAATGCTCCACATGCGGGTTTCAAATGCCACCAACTCCACATTCACAGGTAACTTCAGCTCCACAGCCATTTTCAGATAGCCCTCAATGCAAACGCTCTAGACGCAAATATTGATGTGAGAGCTAATTCAATCAAGGAAACACTGCATGTTGGTGAAGGGCATATTGAAGAAGAATCAGCCGAGTGGTTCTTGTGGGAGAACAACACCATTTGGCTCACTAACTTCACACACCATCAGGCTTCCAAGCAGCTCTCAAGGAAACTCAGTTTTCACACTATATGCTTAGTGCCCTTTGAGTGCATTATCTAGGAATGAACCTGGTAGAGCATCCCACACAAACGAATGCTCCACATGCGGGTTTCACATGCCACCAACTCCACATTCACAGGCAACTTTAGCGCCACAGCCGTTTTCAGATAGCCCTCAATGCAAAGGCTCTAGACGCAAATATTGGTGTGAGAGCTAATTCAATCAAGGAAACACTGCATGTTGGTGAAGGGCATATTGAAGAAGAATCAGCCGAGTGGTTCTTGTGGGAGAACAATTCCATTTGGCTCACTAACTTCACACAACGTCAGGCTTCCAAGCAGCTCTCAAGGAAACTCAGTTTTCACACTCTATGCTTAGTGCCCTTTGAGTGCATTATCTAGGAATGAACCTGGTAGAGCATCCCACACAAACGAATGCTCCACATGCGGGTTTCACATGCCACCAACTCCACATTCACAGGCAACTTCAGCGCCACAGCCGTTTTCAGATAGCCCTCAATGCAAAGGCTCTAGACGCAAATATTGGTGTGAGAGCTAATTCAATCAAGGAAACACTGCATGTTGGTGAAGGGCATATTGAAGAAGAATCAGCCGAGTGGTTCTTGTGGGAGAACAACTCCATTTGGCTCACTAACTTCACACACCATCAGGCTTCCAAGCAGCTCTCAAGGAAACTCAGTTTTCACACTCTATGCTTAGTGCCCTTTGAGTGCCTAGGACTGAAATGAATCTTGGTGAGCATCCCACACAAACGAATGCTCCACATGCGGGTTTCAAATGCCACCAACTCCACATTCACAGGCAACTTCAGCTCCACAGCCATTTTCAGATAGCCCTCAATGCAAAGGCTCTAGACGCAAATATTGATGTGAGAGCTAATTCAATCAAGGAAACACTGCATGTTGGTGAAGGGCATATTGAAGAAGAATCAGCCGAGTGGTTCTTGTGGGAGAACAACTCCATTTGGCTCACTAACTTCACACACCATCAGGCTTCCAAGCAGCTCTCAAGGAAACTCAGTTTTCACACTCTATGCTTAGTGCCCTTTGAGTGCATTATCTAGGAATGAACCTGGTAGAGCATCCCACACAAACGAATGCTCCACATGCGGGTTTCACATGCCACCAACTCCACATTCACAGGCAACTTCAGCACCAAAGCCACTTTCAGATAGCCCTCAATGCAAAGGCTCTAGACGCAAATATTGGTGTGAGAGCTCATTCATCAAGGAAACACTGCATGTTGGTGAAGGGCATATTGAAGAAGAATCAGCCGCGTGGTTCTTGTGGGAGAACAACTCCATTTGGCTCACTAACTTCACACACCGTCAGGCTTCCAAGCAGCTCTCAAGGAAACTCAGTTTTCACACTCTATGCTTAGTGCCCTTTGAGTGCATTATCTAGGAATGAACCTGGTAGAGCATCCCACACAAACGAATGCTCCACATGCGGGTTTCACATGCCACCAACTCCACATTCACAGGCAACTTCAGCGCCACAGACGTTTGCAGATAGCCCTCAATGCAAAGGCTCTAGACGCAAATATTGGTGTGAGAGCTAATTCAATCAAGGAAACACTGCATGTTGGTGAAGGGCATATTGAAGAAGAATCAGCCGAGTGGTTCTTGTGGGAGAACAACTCCATTTGGCTCACTAACTTCACACACCATCAGGCTTCCAAGCAGCTCTCAAGGAAACGCAGTTTTCACAGTCTATGCTTAGTGCCCTTTGAGTGCCTAGGACTGAAATGAAGCTTGGTGAGCATCCCACACAAACGAATGCTCCACATGCGGGTTTCAAATGCCACCAACTCCACATTCACAGGCAACTTCAGCTCCACAGCCGTTTTCAGATAGCCCTCAATGAAGAGGCTCTAGACGCAAATATTGGTGTCAGAGCTAATTCAATCAAGAAAACACTGCATGTTGGTGAAGGGCATATTGAAGAAGAATCAGCCAAGTGGTTCTTGTGGGAGAACAACTCCATTTGGCTCACTAACTTCACACACCATCAGGCTTCCAAGCAGCTCTCAAGGAAACTCAGTTTTTACACTCTATGCTTAGTGCCCTTTGAGTGCATTATCTAGGAATGAACCTGGTAGAGCATCCCACACAAACGAATGCTCCACATGCGGGTTTCACATGCCACCAACTCCACATTCACAGGCAACTTCAGATCCAAAACCACTTTCAGATAGCCCTCAATGCAAAGGCTCTAGACGCAGATATTGGTGTGAGAGCTAATTCAATCAAGGAAACACTGCATGTTGGTGAAGGGCATATTGAAGAAGAATCAGCCGAGTGGTTCTTGTCGGAGAACAACTCCATTTGGCTCACTAACGTCACACACCATCAGGCTTCCAAGCAGCTCTCAAGGAAACTCAGTTTTCACACTCTATGCTTAGTGCCCTTTGAGTGCCTAGGACTAAAATGAAGCTTGGTGAGCATCCCACACAAACGAATGCTCCACATGCGGGTTTCAAATGCCACCAACTCCACATTCACAGGCAACTTCAGCTCCACAGCCGTTTTCAGATAGGCCTCAATGCAGAGGCTCTAGACGCAAATATTGGTGTGAGAGCTAATTCAATCAAGGAAACACTGCATGTTGGTGAAGGGCATATTGAAGAAGAATCAGCTGAGTGGTTCTTGTGGGAGAACAACTCCATTTGGCTCACTAACTTCACACACCATCAGGCTTCCAAGCAGCTCTCAAGGAAACTCAGTTTTCACACTCTATGCTTAGTGCCCTTTGAGTGCATTATCTAGGAATGAACCTGGTAGAGCATCCCACACAAACGAATGCTCCACATGCGGGTTTCACATGCCACCAACTCCACATTCACAGGCCACTTCAGCTCCACAGCCGTTTGCAGATATCCCTCAATGCAAAGGCTGTACATGCAAATATTGATGTGAGAGCTAATTCAATCAAGGAAACACTGCATGTTGGTGAAGGGCATATTGAAGAAGAATCAGCCGAGTGGTTCTTGTGGGAGAACAACACCATTTGGCTCACTAACTTCACACACCATCAGGCTTCCAAGCAGCTCTCAAGGAAACTCAGTTTTCACAGTCTATGCTTAGTGCCCTTTGAGTGCCTAGGACTGAAATGAAGCTTGGTGAGCATCCCACACAAACGAATGCTCCACATGCGGGTTTCAAATGCCACCAACTCCACATTCACAGGCAACTTCAGCTCCACAGCCGTTTTCAGATAGGCCTCAATGCAGAGGCTCTAGACGCAAATATTGGTGTGAGAGCTAATTCAATCAAGGAAACACTGCATGTTGGTGAAGGGCATATTGAAGAAGAATCAGCTGAGTGGTTCTTGTGGGAGAACAACTCCATTTGGCTCACTAACTTCACACACCATCAGGCTTCCAAGCAGCTCTCAAGGAAACTCAGTTTTCACACTCTATGCTTAGTGCCCTTTGAGTGCATTATCTAGGAATGAACCTGGTAGAGCATCCCACACAAACGAATGCTCCACATGCGGGTTTCACATGCCACCAACTCCACATTCACAGGCCACTTCAGCTCCACAGCCGTTTTCAGATAGCCCTCAATGCAAAGGCTCTAGACGCAAATATTGGTGTGAGAGCTAATTCAATCAAGGAAACACTGCATGTTGGTGAAGGGCATATTGAAGAAGAATCAGCCGAGTGGTTCTTGTGGGAGAACAACACCATTTGGCTCACTAACTTCACACACCATCAGGCTTCCAAGCAGCTCTCAAGGAAACTCAGTTTTTACACTCTATGCTTAGTGCCCTTTGAGTGCATTATCTAGGAATGAACCTGGTAGAGCATCCCACACAAACGAATGCTCCACATGCGGGTTTCACATGCCACCAACTCCACATTCACAGGCAACTTCAGCGCCAAAGCCACTTTCAGATAGCCCTCAATGCAAAGGCTCTAAACGCAAATATTGGTGTGAGAGCTAATTTAATCAAGGAAACACTGCATGTTGGTGAAGGGCATATTGAAGAAGAATCAGCCGAGTGGTTCTTGTGGGAGAACAACTCCATTTGGCTCACTAACTTCACACACCATCAGGCTTCCAAGCAGCTCTCAAGGAAACTCAGTTTTCACACTCTATGCTTAGTGCCCTTTGAGTGCCTAGGACTGAAATGAAGCTTGGTGAGCATCCCACACAAACGAATGCTCCACATGCGGGTTTCACATGCCACCAACTCCACATTCACAGGCAACTTCAGCACCAAAGCCACTTTCAGATAGCCCTCAATGCAAAGGCTCTAGACGCAAATATTGGTGTGAGAGCTAATTCAATCAAGGAAACACTGCATGTTGGTGAAGGGCATATTGAAGAAGAATCAGCCGCGTGGTTCTTGTGGGAGAACAACTCCGTTTGGCTCACTAACGTCACACACCATCAGGCTTCCAAGCAGCTCTGAAGGAAACGCAGTTTTCACACTCTATGCTTAGTGCCCTTTGAGTGCATTATCTAGGAATGAACCTGGTAGAGCATCCCACACAAACGAATGCTCCACATGCGGGTTTCACATGCCACCAACTCCACATTCACAGGCAACTTCAGCGCCACAGACGTTTGCAGATAGCTCTCAATGCAAAGGCTCTAGACGCAAATATTGGTGTGAGAGCTAATTCAATCAAGGAAACACTGCATGTTGGTGAAGGGCATATTGAAGAAGAATCAGCCGAGTGGTTCTTGTGGGAGAACAACTCCATTTGGCTCACTAACGTCACACACCATCAGGCTTCCAAGCAGCTCTCAAGGAAACTCAGTTTTCACACTCTATGCTTAGTGCCCTTTGAGTGCCTAGGACTGAAATGAAGCTTGGTGAGCATCCAACACAAACGAATGCTCCACATGCGGGTTTCACATGCCACCAACTCCACATTCACAGGCAACTTCAGCGCCACAGCCGTTTGCAGATATCCCTCAATGCAAAGGCTCTACATGCAAATATTGATGTGAGAGCTAATTCAATCAAGGAAACACTGCATGTTGGTGAAGGGCATATTGAAGAAGAATCAGCCGAGTGGTTCTTGTGGGAGAACAACTCCATTTGGCTCACTAACTTCACACACCATCAGGCTTCCAAGCAGCTCTCAAGGAAACTCAGTTTTCACACTCTATGCTTAGTGCCCTTTGAGTGCATTATCTAGGAATGAACCTGGTGAGCATCCCACACAAACGAATGCTCCACATGCGGGTTTCACATGCCACCAACTCCACATTCACAGGCAACTTCAGCGCCACAGCCGTTTTCAGATAGCCCTCAATGCAAAGGCTCTAGACGCAAATATTGGTGTGAGAGCTAATTCAATCAAAAAAACACTGCATGTTGGTGAAGGGCATATTGAAGAAGAATCAGCCGAGTGGTTCTTGTGGGAGAACAACTCCATTTGGCTCACTAACTTCACACACCATCAGGCTTCCAAGCAGCTCTCAAGGAAACTCAGTTTTCACAGTCTATGCTTAGTGCCCTTTGAGTGCCTAGGACTGAAATGAAGCTTGGTGAGCATCCCACACAAACGAATGCTCCACATGCGGGTTTCAAATGCCACCAACTCCACATTCACAGGCAACTTCAGCTCCACAGCCATTTTCAGATAGCCCTCAATGCAAAGGCTCTAGACGCAAATATTGATGTGAGAGCTAATTCAATCAAGGAAACACTGCATGTTGGTGAAGGGCATATTGAAGAAGAATCAGCCGAGTGGTTCTTGTGGGAGAACAACACCATTTGGCTCACTAACTTCACACACCATCAGGCTTCCAAGCAGCTCTCAAGGAAACTCAGTTTTTACACTCTATGCTTAGTGCCCTTTGAGTGCATTATCTAGGAATGAACCTGGTAGAGCATCCCACACAAACGAATGCTCCACATGCGGGTTTCACATGCCACCAACTCCACATTCACAGGCAACTTCAGGGCCAAAGCCACTTTCAGATAGCCCTCAATGCAAAGGCTCTAGACGCAAATATTGGTGTGAGAGCTAATTTAATCAAGGAAACACTGCATGTTGGTGAAGGGCATATTGAAGAAGAATCAGCCGAGTGGTTCTTGTGGGAGAACAACTCCATTTGGCTCACTAACTTCACACACCATCAGGCTTCCAAGCAGCTCTCAAGGAAACTCAGTTTTCACACTCTATGCTTAGTGCCCTTTGAGTGCCTAGGACTGAAATGAAGCTTGGTGAGCATCCCACACAAACGAATGCTCCACATGCGGGTTTCACATGCCACCAACTCCACATTCACAGGCAACTTCAGCACCAAAGCCACTTTCAGATAGCCCTCAATGCAAAGGCTCTAGACGCAAATATTGGTGTGAGAGCTAATTCAATCAAGGAAACACTGCATGTTGGTGAAGGGCATATTGAAGAAGAATCAGCCGCGTGGTTCTTGTGGGAGAATAACTCCGTTTGGCTCACTAACGTCACACACCATCAGGCTTGCAAGCAGCTCTCAAGGAAACGCAGTTTTCACACTCTATGCTTAGTGCCCTTTGAGTGCATTATCTAGGAATGAACCTGGTAGAGCATCCCACACAAACGAATGCTCCACATGCGGGTTTCACATGCCACCAACTCCACATTCACAGGCAACTTCAGCGCCACAGACGTTTGCAGATAGCTCTCAATGCAAAGGCTCTAGACGCAAATATTGGTGTGAGAGCTAATTCAATCAAGGAAACACTGCATGTTGGTGAAGGGCATATTGAAGAAGAATCAGCCGAGTGGTTCTTGTGGGAGAACAACTCCATTTGGCTCACTAACGTCACACACCATCAGGCTTCCAAGCAGCTCTCAAGGAAACTCAGTTTTCACACTCTATGCTTAGTGCCCTTTGAGTGCCTAGGACTGAAATGAAGCTTGGTGAGCATCCCACACAAACGAATGCTCCACATGCGGGTTTCACATGCCACCAACTCCACATTCACAGGCAACTTCAGCGCCACAGCCGTTTGCAGATATCCCTCAATGCAAAGGCTCTACATGCAAATATTGATGTGAGAGCTAATTCAATCAAGGAAACACTGCATGTTGGTGAAGGGCATATTGAAGAAGAATCAGCCGAGTGGTTCTTGTGGGAGAACAACTCCATTTGGCTCACTAACTTCACACACCATCAGGCTTCCAAGCAGCTCTCAAGGAAACTCAGTTTTCACACTCTATGCTTAGTGCCCTTTGAGTGCATTATCTAGGAATGAACCTGGTAGAGCATCCCACACAAACGAATGCTCCACATGCGGGTTTCACATGCCACCAACTCCACATTCACAGGCAACTTCAGCGCCACAGACGTTTGCAGATAGCCCTCAATGCAAAGGCTCTAGACGCAAATATTGGTGTGAGAGCTAATTCAATCAAGGAAACACTGCATGTTGGTGAAGGGCATATTGAAGAAGAATCAGCCGAGTGGTTCTTGTGGGAGAACAACTCCATTTGGCTCACTAACTTCACACACCATCAGGCTTCCAAGCAGCTCTCAAGGAAACTCAGTTTTCACAGTCTATGCCTAGTGCCCTTTGAGTGCCTAGGACTGAAATGAAGCTTGGTGAGCATCCCACACAAACGAATGCTCCACATGCGGGTTTCAAATGCCACCAACTCCACATTCACAGGCAACTTCAGCTCCACAGCCATTTTCAGATAGCCCTCAATGCAAAGGCTCTAGACGCAAATATTGGTGTGAGAGCTAATTCAATCAAGGAAACACTGCATGTTGGTGAAGGGCATATTGAAGAAGAATCAGCCGCGTGGTTCTTGTGGGAGAACAACTCCGTTTGGCTCACTAACGTCACACACCATCAGGCTTCCAAGCAGCTCTCAAGGAAACGCAGTTTTCACACTCTATGCTTAGTGCCCTTTGAGTGCATTATCTAGGAATGAACCTGGTAGAGCATCCCACACAAACGAATGCTCCACATGCGGGTTTCACATGCCACCAACTCCACATTCACAGGCAACTTCAGCGCCACAGACGTTTGCAGATAGCTCTCAATGCAAAGGCTCTAGACGCAAATATTGGTGTGAGAGCTAATTCAATCAAGGAAACACTGCATGTTGGTGAAGGGCATATTGAAGAAGAATCAGCCGAGTGGTTCTTGTGGGAGAACAACTCCATTTGGCTCACTAACGTCACACACCATCAGGCTTCCAAGCAGCTCTCAAGGAAACTCAGTTTTCACACTCTATGCTTAGTGCCCTTTGAGTGCCTAGGACTGAAATGAAGCTTGGTGAGCATCCAACACAAACGAATGCTCCACATGCGGGTTTCACATGCCACCAACTCCACATTCACAGGCAACTTCAGCGCCACAGCCGTTTGCAGATATCCCTCAATGCAAAGGCTCTACATGCAAATATTGATGTGAGAGCTAATTCAATCAAGGAAACACTGCATGTTGGTGAAGGGCATATTGAAGAAGAATCAGCCGAGTGGTTCTTGTGGGAGAACAACTCCATTTGGCTCACTAACTTCACACACCATCAGGCTTCCAAGCAGCTCTCAAGGAAACTCAGTTTTCACACTCTATGCTTAGTGCCCTTTGAGTGCATTATCTAGGAATGAACCTGGTAGAGCATCCCACACAAACGAATGCTCCACATGCGGGTTTCACATGCCACCAACTCCACATTCACAGGCAACTTCAGCGCCACAGCCGTTTTCAGATAGCCCTCAATGCAAAGGCTCTAGACGCAAATATTGGTGTGAGAGCTCATTCAATCAAGGAAACACTGCATGTTGGTGAAGGGCATATTGAAGAAGAATCAGCCGAGTGGTTCTTGTGGGAGAACAACTCCATTTGGCTCACTAACTTCACACACCATCAGGCTTCCAAGCAGCTCTCAAGGAAACTCAGTTTTCACAGTCTATGCTTAGTGCCCTTTGAGTGCCTAGGACTGAAATGAAGCTTGGTGAGCATCCCACACAAACGAATGCTCCACATGCGGGTTTCAAATGCCACCAACTCCACATTCACAGGCAACTTCAGCTCCACAGCCATTTTCAGATAGCCCTCAATGCAAAGGCTCTAGACGCAAATATTGATGTGAGAGCTAATTCAATCAAGGAAACACTGCATGTTGGTGAAGGGCATATTGAAGAAGAATCAGCCGAGTGGTTCTTGTGGGAGAACAACACCATTTGGCTCACTAACTTCACACACCATCAGGCTTCCAAGCAGCTCTCAAGGAAACTCAGTTTTTACACTCTATGCTTAGTGCCCTTTGAGTGCATTATCTAGGAATGAACCTGGTAGAGCATCCCACACAAACGAATGCTCCACATGCGGGTTTCACATGCCACCAACTCCACATTCACAGGCAACTTCAGCGCCACAGACGTTTGCAGATAGCCCTCAATGCAAAGGCTCTAGACGCAAATATTGGTGTGAGAGCTAATTCAATCAAGGAAACACTGCATGTTGGTGAAGGGCATATTGAAGAAGAATCAGCCGAGTGGTTCTTGTGGGAGAACAACTCCATTTGGCTCACTAACTTCACACACCATCAGGCTTCCAAGCAGCTCTCAAGGAAACTCAGTTTTCACAGTCTATGCCTAGTGCCCTTTGAGTGCCTAGGACTGAAATGAAGCTTGGTGAGCATCCCACACAAACGAATGCTCCACATGCGGGTTTCAAATGCCACCAACTCCACATTCACAGGCAACTTCAGCTCCACAGCCATTTTCAGATAGCCCTCAATGCAAAGGCTCTAGACGCAAATATTGGTGTGAGAGCTAATTCAATCAAGGAAACACTGCATGTTGGTGAAGGGCATATTGAAGAAGAATCAGCCGCGTGGTTCTTGTGGGAGAACAACTCCGTTTGGCTCACTAACGTCACACACCATCAGGCTTCCAAGCAGCTCTCAAGGAAACGCAGTTTTCACACTCTATGCTTAGTGCCCTTTGAGTGCATTATCTAGGAATGAACCTGGTAGAGCATCCCACACAAACGAATGCTCCACATGCGGGTTTCACATGCCACCAACTCCACATTCACAGGCAACTTCAGCGCCACAGACGTTTGCAGATAGCTCTCAATGCAAAGGCTCTAGACGCAAATATTGGTGTGAGAGCTAATTCAATCAAGGAAACACTGCATGTTGGTGAAGGGCATATTGAAGAAGAATCAGCCGAGTGGTTCTTGTGGGAGAACAACTCCATTTGGCTCACTAACGTCACACACCATCAGGCTTCCAAGCAGCTCTCAAGGAAACTCAGTTTTCACACTCTATGCTTAGTGCCCTTTGAGTGCCTAGGACTGAAATGAAGCTTGGTGAGCATCCAACACAAACGAATGCTCCACATGCGGGTTTCACATGCCACCAACTCCACATTCACAGGCAACTTCAGCGCCACAGCCGTTTGCAGATATCCCTCAATGCAAAGGCTCTACATGCAAATATTGATGTGAGAGCTAATTCAATCAAGGAAACACTGCATGTTGGTGAAGGGCATATTGAAGAAGAATCAGCCGAGTGGTTCTTGTGGGAGAACAACTCCATTTGGCTCACTAACTTCACACACCATCAGGCTTCCAAGCAGCTCTCAAGGAAACTCAGTTTTCACACTCTATGCTTAGTGCCCTTTGAGTGCATTATCTAGGAATGAACCTGGTAGAGCATCCCACACAAACGAATGCTCCACATGCGGGTTTCACATGCCACCAACTCCACATTCACAGGCAACTTCAGCGCCACAGCCGTTTTCAGATAGCCCTCAATGCAAAGGCTCTAGACGCAAATATTGGTGTGAGAGCTCATTCAATCAAGGAAACACTGCATGTTGGTGAAGGGCATATTGAAGAAGAATCAGCCGAGTGGTTCTTGTGGGAGAACAACTCCATTTGGCTCACTAACTTCACACACCATCAGGCTTCCAAGCAGCTCTCAAGGAAACTCAGTTTTCACAGTCTATGCTTAGTGCCCTTTGAGTGCCTAGGACTGAAATGAAGCTTGGTGAGCATCCCACACAAACGAATGCTCCACATGCGGGTTTCAAATGCCACCAACTCCACATTCACAGGCAACTTCAGCTCCACAGCCATTTTCAGATAGCCCTCAATGCAAAGGCTCTAGACGCAAATATTGATGTGAGAGCTAATTCAATCAAGGAAACACTGCATGTTGGTGAAGGGCATATTGAAGAAGAATCAGCCGAGTGGTTCTTGTGGGAGAACAACACCATTTGGCTCACTAACTTCACACACCATCAGGCTTCCAAGCAGCTCTCAAGGAAACTCAGTTTTTACACTCTATGCTTAGTGCCCTTTGAGTGCATTATCTAGGAATGAACCTGGTAGAGCATCCCACACAAACGAATGCTCCACATGCGGGTTTCACATGCCACCAACTCCACATTCACAGGCAACTTCAGGGCCAAAGCCACTTTCAGATAGCCCTCAATGCAAAGGCTCTAGACGCAAATATTGGTGTGAGAGCTAATTTAATCAAGGAAACACTGCATGTTGGTGAAGGGCATATTGAAGAAGAATCAGCCGAGTGGTTCTTGTGGGAGAACAACTCCATTTGGCTCACTAACTTCACACACCATCAGGCTTCCAAGCAGCTCTCAAGGAAACTCAGTTTTCACACTCTATGCTTAGTGCCCTTTGAGTGCCTAGGACTGAAATGAAGCTTGGTGAGCATCCCACACAAACGAATGCTCCACATGCGGGTTTCACATGCCACCAACTCCACATTCACAGGCAACTTCAGCAACAAAGCCACTTTCAGATAGCCCTCAATGCAAAGGCTCTAGACGCAAATATTGGTGTGAGAGCTAATTCAATCAAGGAAACACTGCATGTTGGTGAAGGGCATATTGAAGAAGAATCAGCCGCGTGGTTCTTGTGGGAGAACAACTCCGTTTGGCTCACTAACGTCACACACCATCAGGCTTGCAAGCAGCTCTCAAGGAAACGCAGTTTTCACACTCTATGCTTAGTGCCCTTTGAGTGCATTATCTAGGAATGAACCTGGTAGAGCATCCCACACAAACGAATGCTCCACATGCGGGTTTCACATGCCACCAACTCCACATTCACAGGCAACTTCAGCGCCACAGACGTTTGCAGATAGCTCTCAATGCAAAGGCTCTAGACGCAAATATTGGTGTGAGAGCTAATTCAATCAAGGAAACACTGCATGTTGGTGAAGGGCATATTGAAGAAGAATCAGCCGAGTGGTTCTTGTGGGAGAACAACTCCATTTGGCTCACTAACGTCACACACCATCAGGCTTCCAAGCAGCTCTCAAGGAAACTCAGTTTTCACACTCTATGCTTAGTGCCCTTTGAGTGCCTAGGACTGAAATGAAGCTTGGTGAGCATCCCACACAAACGAATGCTCCACATGCGGGTTTCACATGCCACCAACTCCACATTCACAGGCAACTTCAGCGCCACAGCCGTTTGCAGATATCCCTCAATGCAAAGGCTCTACATGCAAATATTGATGTGAGAGCTAATTCAATCAAGGAAACACTGCATGTTGGTGAAGGGCATATTGAAGAAGAATCAGCCGAGTGGTTCTTGTGGGAGAACAACTCCATTTGGCTCACTAACTTCACACACCATCAGGCTTCCAAGCAGCTCTCAAGGAAACTCAGTTTTCACACTCTATGCTTAGTGCCCTTTGAGTGCATTATCTAGGAATGAACCTGGTAGAGCATCCCACACAAACGAATGCTCCACATGCGGGTTTCACATGCCACCAACTCCACATTCACAGGCAACTTCAGCGCCACAGACGTTTGCAGATAGCCCTCAATGCAAAGGCTCTAGACGCAAATATTGGTGTGAGAGCTAATTCAATCAAGGAAACACTGCATGTTGGTGAAGGGCATATTGAAGAAGAATCAGCCGAGTGGTTCTTGTGGGAGAACAACTCCATTTGGCTCACTAACTTCACACACCATCAGGCTTCCAAGCAGCTCTCAAGGAAACTCAGTTTTCACAGTCTATGCCTAGTGCCCTTTGAGTGCATTATCTAGGAATGAACCTGGTAGAGCATCCCACACAAACGAATGCTCCACATGCGGGTTTCACATGCCACCAACTCCACATTCACAGGCAACTTCAGCTCCACAGCCATTTTCAGATAGCCCTCAATGCAAAGGCTCTAGACGCAAATATTGGTGTGAGAGCTAATTCAATCAAGGAAACACTGCATGTTGGTGAAGGGCATATTGAAGAAGAATCAGCCGCGTGGTTCTTGTGGGAGAACAACTCCGTTTGGCTCACTAACGTCACACACCATCAGGCTTCCAAGCAGCTCTCAAGGAAACGCAGTTTTCACACTCTATGCTTAGTGCCCTTTGAGTGCATTATCTAGGAATGAACCTGGTAGAGCATCCCACACAAACGAATGCTCCACATGCGGGTTTCACATGCCACCAACTCCACATTCACAGGCAACTTCAGCGCCACAGACGTTTGCAGATAGCTCTCAATGCAAAGGCTCTAGACGCAAATATTGGTGTGAGAGCTAATTCAATCAAGGAAACACTGCATGTTGGTGAAGGGCATATTGAAGAAGAATCAGCCGAGTGGTTCTTGTGGGAGAACAACTCCATTTGGCTCACTAACGTCACACACCATCAGGCTTCCAAGCAGCTCTCAAGGAAACTCAGTTTTCACACTCTATGCTTAGTGCCCTTTGAGTGCCTAGGACTGAAATGAAGCTTGGTGAGCATCCAACACAAACGAATGCTCCACATGCGGGTTTCACATGCCACCAACTCCACATTCACAGGCAACTTCAGCGCCACAGCCGTTTGCAGATAGCCCTCAATGCAAAGGCTCTACATGCAAATATTGATGTGAGAGCTAATTCAATCAAGGAAACACTGCATGTTGGTGAAGGGCATATTGAAGAAGAATCAGCCGAGTGGTTCTTGTGGGAGAACAACTCCATTTGGCTCACTAACTTCACACACCGTCAGGCTTCCAAGCAGCTCTCAAGGAAACTCAGTTTTCACACTCTATGCTTAGTGCCCTTTGAGTGCATTATCTAGGAATGAACCTGGTAGAGCATCCCACACAAACGAATGCTCCACATGCGGGTTTCACATGCCACCAACTCCACATTCACAGGCAACTTCAGCGCCACAGCCGTTTTCAGATAGCCCTCAATGCAAAGGCTCTAGACGCAAATATTGGTGTGAGAGCTCATTCAATCAAGGAAACACTGCATGTTGGTGAAGGGCATATTGAAGAAGAATCAGCCGAGTGGTTCTTGTGGGAGAACAACTCCATTTGGCTCACTAACTTCACACACCATCAGGCTTCCAAGCAGCTCTCAAGGAAACTCAGTTTTCACAGTCTATGCTTAGTGCCCTTTGAGTGCCTAGGACTGAAATGAAGCTTGGTGAGCATCCCACACAAACGAATGCTCCACATGCGGGTTTCAAATGCCACCAACTCCACATTCACAGGCAACTTCAGCTCCACAGCCATTTTCAGATAGCCCTCAATGCAAAGGCTCTAGACGCAAATATTGATGTGAGAGCTAATTCAATCAAGGAAACACTGCATGTTGGTGAAGGGCATATTGAAGAAGAATCAGCCGAGTGGTTCTTGTGGGAGAACAACACCATTTGGCTCACTAACTTCACACACCATCAGGCTTCCAAGCAGCTCTCAAGGAAACTCAGTTTTTACACTCTATGCTTAGTGCCCTTTGAGTGCATTATCTAGGAATGAACCTGGTAGAGCATCCCACACAAACGAATGCTCCACATGCGGGTTTCACATGCCACCAACTCCACATTCACAGGCAACTTCAGGGTCAAAGCCACTTTCAGATAGCCCTCAATGCAAAGGCTCTAGACGCAAATATTGGTGTGAGAGCTAATTTAATCAAGGAAACACTGCATGTTGGTGAAGGGCATATTGAAGAAGAATCAGCCGAGTGGTTCTTGTGGGAGAACAACTCCATTTGGCTCACTAACTTCACACACCATCAGGCTTCCAAGCAGCTCTCAAGGAAACTCAGTTTTCACAGTCTATGCTTAGTGCCCTTTGAGTGCCTAGGACTGAAATGAAGCTTGGTGAGCATCCCACACAAACGAATGCTCCACATGCGGGTTTCACATGCCACCAACTCCACATTCACAGGCAACTTCAGCAACAAAGCCACTTTCAGATAGCCCTCAATGCAAAGGCTCTAGACGCAAATATTGGTGTGAGAGCTAATTCAATCAAGGAAACACTGCATGTTGGTGAAGGGCATATTGAAGAAGAATCAGCCGCGTGGTTCTTGTGGGAGAACAACTCCGTTTGGCTCACTAACGTCACACACCATCAGGCTTCCAAGCAGCTCTCAAGGAAACGCAGTTTTCACACTCTATGCTTAGTGCCCTTTGAGTGCATTATCTAGGAATGAACCTGGTAGAGCATCCCACACAAACGAATGCTCCACATGCGGGTTTCACATGCCACCAACTCCACATTCACAGGCAACTTCAGCGCCACAGACGTTTGCAGATAGCTCTCAATGCAAAGGCTCTAGACGCAAATATTGGTGTGAGAGCTAATTCAATCAAGGAAACACTGCATGTTGGTGAAGGGCATATTGAAGAAGAATCAGCCGAGTGGTTCTTGTGGGAGAACAACTCCATTTGGCTCACTAACGTCACACACCATCAGGCTTCCAAGCAGCTCTCAAGGAAACTCAGTTTTCACACTCTATGCTTAGTGCTCTTTGAGTGCCTAGGACTGAAATGAAGCTTGGTGAGCATCCCACACAAACGAATGCTCCACATGCGGGTTTCACATGCCACCAACTCCACATTCACAGGCAACTTCAGCGCCACAGCCGTTTGCAGATATCCCTCAATGCAAAGGCTCTACATGCAAATATTGATGTGAGAGCTAATTCAATCAAGGAAACACTGCATGTTGGTGAAGGGCATATTGAAGAAGAATCAGCCGAGTGGTTCTTGTGGGAGAACAACTCCATTTGGCTCACTAACTTCACACACCATCAGGCTTCCAAGCAGCTCTCAAGGAAACTCAGTTTTCACACTCTATGCTTAGTGCCCTTTGAGTGCATTATCTAGGAATGAACCTGGTAGAGCATCCCACACAAACGAATGCTCCACATGCGGGTTTCACATGCCACCAACTCCACATTCACAGGCAACTTCAGCGCCACAGCCGTTTTCAGATAGCCCTCAATGCAAAGGCTCTAGACGCAAATATTGGTGTGAGAGCTAATTCAATCAAGGAAACACTGCATGTTGGTGAAGGGCATATTGAAGAAGAATCAGCCGAGTGGTTCTTGTGGGAGAACAACTCCATTTGGCTCACTAACTTCACACACCATCAGGCTTCCAAGCAGCTCTCAAGGAAACTCAGTTTTCACAGTCTATGCCTAGTGCCCTTTGAGTGCCTAGGACTGAAATGAAGCTTGGTGAGCATCCCACACAAACGAATGCTCCACATGCGGGTTTCAAATGCCACCAACTCCACATTCACAGGCAACTTCAGCTCCACAGCCATTTTCAGATAGCCCTCAATGCAAAGGCTCTAGACGCAAATATTGATGTGAGAGCTAATTCAATCAAGGAAACACTGCATGTTGGTGAAGGGCATATTGAAGAAGAATCAGCCGAGTGGTTCTTGTGGGAGAACAACACCATTTGGCTCACTAACTTCACACACCATCAGGCTTCCAAGCAGCTCTCAAGGAAACTCAGTTTTCACACTCTATGCTTAGTGCCCTTTGAGTGCATTATCTAGGAATGAACCTGGTAGAGCATCCCACACAAACGAATGCTCCACATGCGGGTTTCACATGCCACCAACTCCACATTCACAGGCAACTTCAGCGCCACAGACGTTTGCAGATAGCTCTCAATGCAAAGGCTCTAGACGCAAATATTGGTGTGAGAGCTAATTCAATCAAGGAAACACTGCATGTTGGTGAAGGGCATATTGAAGAAGAATCAGCCGAGTGGTTCTTGTGGGAGAACAACTCCATTTGGCTCACTAACGTCACACACCATCAGGCTTCCAAGCAGCTCTCAAGGAAACTCAGTTTTCACACTCTATGCTTAGTGCCCTTTGAGTGCCTAGGACTGAAATGAAGCTTGGTGAGCATCCAACACAAACGAATGCTCCACATGCGGGTTTCACATGCCACCAACTCCACATTCACAGGCAACTTCAGCGCCACAGCCGTTTGCAGATATCCCTCAATGCAAAGGCTCTACATGCAAATATTGATGTGAGAGCTAATTCAATCAAGGAAACACTGCATGTTGGTGAAGGGCATATTGAAGAAGAATCAGCCGAGTGGTTCTTGTGGGAGAACAACTCCATTTGGCTCACTAACTTCACACACCGTCAGGCTTCCAAGCAGCTCTCAAGGAAACTCAGTTTTCACACTCTATGCTTAGTGCCCTTTGAGTGCATTATCTAGGAATGAACCTGGTAGAGCATCCCACACAAACGAATGCTCCACATGCGGGTTTCACATGCCACCAACTCCACATTCACAGGCAACTTCAGCGCCACAGCCGTTTTCAGATAGCCCTCAATGCAAAGGCTCTAGACGCAAATATTGGTGTGAGAGCTAATTCAATCAAGGAAACACTGCATGTTGGTGAAGGGCATATTGAAGAAGAATCAGCCGAGTGGTTCTTGTGGGAGAACAACTCCATTTGGCTCACTAACTTCACACACCATCAGGCTTCCAAGCAGCTCTCAAGGAAACTCAGTTTTCACAGTCTATGCTTAGTGCCCTTTGAGTGCCTAGGACTGAAATGAAGCTTGGTGAGCATCCCACACAAACGAATGCTCCACATGCGGGTTTCAAATGCCACCAACTCCACATTCACAGGCAACTTCAGCTCCACAGCCATTTTCAGATAGCCCTCAATGCAAAGGCTGTAGACGCAAATATTGATGTGAGAGCTAATTCAATCAAGGAAACACTGCATGTTGGTGAAGGGCATATTGAAGAAGAATCAGCCGAGTGGTTCTTGTGGGAGAACAACACCATTTGGCTCACTAACTTCACACACCATCAGGCTTCCAAGCAGCTCTCAAGGAAACTCAGTTTTTACACTCTATGCTTAGTGCCCTTTGAGTGCATTATCTAGGAATGAACCTGGTAGAGCATCCCACACAAACGAATGCTCCACATGCGGGTTTCACATGCCACCAACTCCACATTCACAGGCAACTTCAGGGCCAAAGGCACTTTCAGATAGCCCTCAATGCAAAGGCTCTAGACGCAAATATTGGTGTGAGAGCTAATTTAATCAAGGAAACACTGCATGTTGGTGAAGGGCATATTGAAGAAGAATCAGCCGAGTGGTTCTTGTGGGAGAACAACTCCATTTGGCTCACTAACTTCACACACCATCAGGCTTCCAAGCAGCTCTCAAGGAAACTCAGTTTTCACACTCTATGCTTAGTGCCCTTTGAGTGCCTAGGACTGAAATGAAGCTTGGTGAGCATCCCACACAAACGAATGCTCCACATGCGGGTTTCACATGCCACCAACTCCACATTCACAGGCAACTTCAGCGCCACAGACGTTTGCAGATAGCCCTCAATGCAAAGGCTCTAGATGCAAATATTGGTGTGAGAGCTAATTCAATCAAGGAAACACTGCATGTTGGTGAAGGGCATATTGAAGAAGAATCAGCCAAGTGGTTCTTGTGGGAGAACAACTCCGTTTGGCTCACTAACGTCACACACCATCAGGCTTCCAAGCAGCTCTCAAGGAAACGCAGTTTTCACACTCTATGCTTAGTGCCCTTTGAGTGCATTATCTAGGAATGAACCTGGTAGAGCATCCCACACAAACGAATGCTCCACATGCGGGTTTCACATGCCACCAACTCCACATTCACAGGCAACTTCAGCGCCACAGACGTTTGCAGATAGCTCTCAATGCAAAGGCTCTAGACGCAAATATTGGTGTGAGAGCTAATTCAATCAAGGAAACACTGCATGTTGGTGAAGGGCATATTGAAGAAGAATCAGCCGAGTGGTTCTTGTGGGAGAACAACTCCATTTGGCTCACTAACGTCACACACCATCAGGCTTCCAAGCAGCTCTCAAGGAAACTCAGTTTTCACACTCTATGCTTAGTGCCCTTTGAGTGCCTAGGACTGAAATGAAGCTTGGTGAGCATCCAACACAAACGAATGCTCCACATGCGGGTTTCACATGCCACCAACTCCACATTCACAGGCAACTTCAGCGCCACAGCCGTTTGCAGATAGCCCTCAATGCAAAGGCTCTACATGCAAATATTGATGTGAGAGCTAATTCAATCAAGGAAACACTGCATGTTGGTGAAGGGCATATTGAAGAAGAATCAGCCGAGTGGTTCTTGTGGGAGAACAACTCCATTTGGCTCACTAACTTCACACACCATCAGGCTTCCAAGCAGCTCTCAAGGAAACTCAGTTTTCACACTCTATGCTTAGTGCCCTTTGAGTGCATTATCTAGGAATGAACCTGGTAGAGCATCCCACACAAACGAATGCTCCACATGCGGGTTTCACATGCCACCAACTCCACATTCACAGGCAACTTCAGCGCCACAGCCGTTTTCAGATAGCCCTCAATGCAAAGGCTCTAGACGCAAATATTGGTGTGAGAGCTAATTCAATCAAGGAAACACTGCATGTTGGTGAAGGGCATATTGAAGAAGAATCAGCCGAGTGGTTCTTGTGGGAGAACAACTCCATTTGGCTCACTAACTTCACACACCATCAGGCTTCCAAGCAGCTCTCAAGGAAACTCAGTTTTCACAGTCTATGCTTAGTGCCCTTTGAGTGCCTAGGACTGAAATGAAGCTTGGTGAGCATCCCACACAAACGAATGCTCCACATG
This sequence comes from Ochotona princeps, assembly GCF_030435755.1. NCBI lineage: Eukaryota > Metazoa > Chordata > Mammalia > Lagomorpha > Ochotonidae > Ochotona > Ochotona princeps. The sequence continues at coordinate 37,570 of NW_026698216.1, forward strand.
CGGGTTTCAAATGCCACCAACTCCACATTCACAGGCAACTTCAGCTCCACAGCCATTTTCAGATAGCCCTCAATGCAAAGGCTCTAGACGCAAATATTGATGTGAGAGCTAATTCAATCAAGGAAACACTGCATGTTGGTGAAGGGCATATTGAAGAAGAATCAGCCGAGTGGTTCTTGTGGGAGAACAACACCATTTGGCTCACTAACTTCACACACCATCAGGCTTCCAAGCAGCTCTCAAGGAAACTCAGTTTTCACACTCTATGCTTAGTGCCCTTTGAGTGCATTATCTAGGAATGAACCTGGTAGAGCATCCCACACAAACGAATGCTCCACATGCGGGTTTCACATGCCACCAACTCCACATTCACAGGCAACTTCAGCAACAAAGCCACTTTCAGATAGCCCTCAATGCAAAGGCTCTAGACGCAAATATTGGTGTGAGAGCTAATTCATCAAGCAAACACTGCATGTTGGTGAAGGGCATATTGAAGAAGAATCAGCCGCGTGGTTCTTGTGGGAGAACAACTCCGTTTGGCTCACTAACGTCACACACCATCAGGCTTCCAAGCAGCTCTCAAGGAAACGCAGTTTTCACACTCTATGCTTAGTGCCCTTTGAGTGCATTATCTAGGAATGAACCTGGTAGAGCATCCCACACAAACGAATGCTCCACATGCGGGTTTCACATGCCACCAACTCCACATTCACAGGCAACTTCAGCGCCACAGCCGTTTTCAGATAGCCCTCAATGCAAAGGCTCTAGACGCAAATATTGGTGTGAGAGCTAATTCAATCAAGGAAACACTGCATGTTGGTGAAGGGCATATTGAAGAAGAATCAGCCGAGTGGTTCTTGTGGGAGAACAACTCCATTTGGCTCACTAACTTCACACACCGTCAGGCTTCCAAGCAGCTCTCAAGGAAACTCAGTTTTCACACTCTATGCTTAGTGCCCTTTGAGTGCATTATCTAGGAATGAACCTGGTAGAGCATCCCACACAAACGAATGCTCCACATGCGGGTTTCACATGCCACCAACTCCACATTCACAGGCAACTTCAGCGCCACAGCCGTTTTCAGATAGCCCTCAATGCAAAGGCTCTAGACGCAAATATTGGTGTGAGAGCTAATTCAATCAAGGAAACACTGCATGTTGGTGAAGGGCATATTGAAGAAGAATCAGCCGAGTGGTTCTTGTGGGAGAACAACTCCATTTGGCTCACTAACGTCACACACCATCAGGCTTCCAAGCAGCTCTCAAGGAAACTCAGTTTTCACAGTCTATGCTTAGTGCCCTTTGAGTGCCTAGGACTGAAATGAAGCTTGGTGAGCATCCCACACAAACGAATGCTCCACATGCGGGTTTCAAATGCCACCAACTCCACATTCACAGGCAACTTCAGCTCCACAGCCGTTTTCAGATAGCCCTCAATGAAGAGGCTCTAGACGCAAATATTGGTGTCAGAGCTAATTCAATCAAGAAAACACTGCATGTTGGTGAAGGGCATATTGAAGAAGAATCAGCCAAGTGGTTCTTGTGGGAGAACAACTCCATTTGGCTCACTAACTTCACACACCATCAGGCTTCCAAGCAGCTCTCAAGGAAACTCAGTTTTTACACTCTATGCTTAGTGCCCTTTGAGTGCATTATCTAGGAATGAACCTGGTAGAGCATCCCACACAAACGAATGCTCCACATGCGGGTTTCACATGCCACCAACTCCACATTCACAGGCAACTTCAGCGCGACAGCCGTTTGCAGATAGCCCTCAATGCAAAGGCTCTAGACGCAAATATTGGTGTGAGAGCTAATTCAATCAAGGAAACACTGCATGTTGGTGAAGGGCATATTGAAGAAGAATCAGCCGAGTGGTGCTTGTGGGAGAACAACTCCATTTGGCTCACTAACGTCACACACCATCAGGCTTCCAAGCAGCTCTCAAGGAAACTCAGTTTTCACACTCTATGCTTAGTGCCCTTTGAGTGCCTAGGACTGAAATGAAGCCTGGTGAGCATCCCACACAAACGAATGCTCCACATGCGGGTTTCACATGCCACCAACTCCACATTCACAGGCAACTTCAGCGCCACAGACGTTTGCAGATAGCCCTCAATGCAAAGGCTCTACATGCAAATATTGATGTGAGAGCTAATTCAATCAAGGAAACACTGCATGTTGGTGAAGGGCATATTGAAGAAGAATCAGTCGAGTGGTTCTTGTGGGAGAACAACTCCATTTGGCTCACTAACGTCACACACCATCAGGCTTCCAAGCAGCTCTCAAGGAAACTCAGTTTTCACACTCTATGCTTAGTGCCCTTTGAGTGCCTAGGACTAAAATGAAGCTTGGTGAGCATCCCACACAAACGAATGCTCCACATGCGGGTTTCACATGCCACCAACTCCACATTCACAGGCAACTTCAGCTCCACAGCCGTTTTCAGATAGGCCTCAATGCAGAGGCTCTAGACGCAAATATTGGTGTGAGAGCTAATTCAATCAAGGAAACACTGCATGTTGGTGAAGGGCATATTGAAGAAGAATCAGCCGAGTGGTTCTTGTGGGAGAACAACTCCATTTGGCTCACTAACGTCACACACCATCAGGCTTCCAAGCAGCTCTCAAGGAAACTCAGTTTTCACACTCTATGCTTAGTGCCCTTTAAGTGCATTATCTAGGAATGAACCTGGTAGAGCATCCCACACAAACGAATGCTCCACATGCGGGTTTCACATGCCACCAACTCCACATTCACAGGCAACTTCAGCGCCACAGCCGTTTTCAGATAGCCCTCAATGCAAAGGCTCTAGACGCAAATATTGGTGTGAGAGCTAATTCAATCAAGGAAACACTGCATGTTGGTGAAGGGCATATTGAAGAAGAATCAGCCGAGTGGTTCTTGTGGGAGAACAACACCATTTGGCTCACTAACTTCACACACCATCAGGCTTCCAAGCAGCTCTCAAGGAAACTCAGTTTTTACACTCTATGCTTAGTGCCCTTTGAGTGCATTATCTAGGAATGAACCTGGTAGAGCATCCCACACAAACGAATGCTCCACATGCGGGTTTCACATGCCACCAACTCCACATTCACAGGCAACTTCAGGGCCAAAGCCACTTTCAGATAGCCCTCAATGCAAAGGCTCTAGACGCAAATATTGGTGTGAGAGCTAATTCAATCAAGGAAACACTGCATGTTGGTGAAGGGCATATTGAAGAAGAATCAGCCGAGTGGTTCTTGTGGGAGAACAACTCCATTTGGCTCACTAACTTCACACACCATCAGGCTTCCAAGCAGCTCTCAAGGAATCTCAGTTTTCACACTCTATGCTTAGTGCCCTCTGAGTGCCTAGGACTGAAATGAAGCTTGGTGAGCATCCCACACAAACGAATGCTACACATGCGGGTTTCACATGCCACCAACTCCACATTCACAGGCAACTTCAGCGCCAAAGCTGTTTTCAGATAGCCCTCAATGCAAAGGCTCTAGACGCAAATATTGGTGTGAGAGCTAATTCAATCAAGGAAACACTGCATGTTGGTGAAGGGCATATTGAAGAAGAATCAGCCGAGTGGTTCTTGTGGGAGAACAACTCCATTTGGCTCACTAACTTCACACACCATCAGGCTTCCAAGCAGCTCTCAAGGAAACTCAGTTTTCACACTCTATGCTTAGTGCCCTTTGAGTGCCTAGGACTGAAATGAAGCTTGGTGAGCATCCCACACAAACGAATGCTCCACATGCGGGTTTCACATGCCACCAACTCCACATTCACAGGCAACTTCAGCACCAAAGCCACTTTCAGATAGCCCTCAATGCAAAGGCTCTAGACGCAAATATTGGTGTGAGAGCTAATTCATCAAGGAAACACTGCATGTTGGTGAAGGGCATATTGAAGAAGAATCAGCCGAGTGGTTCTTGTGGGAGAACAACTCCGTTTGGCTCACTAACTTCACACACCATCAGGCTTCCAAGCAGCTCTCAAGGAAACGCAGTTTTCACACTCTATGCTTAGTGCCCTCTGAGTGCATTATCTAGGAATGAACCTGGTAGAGCATCCCACACAAACGAATGCTCCACATGCGGGTTTCACATGCCACCAACTCCACATTCACAGGCAACTTCAGCGCCACAGCCGTTTTCAGATAGCCCTCAATGCAAAGGCTCTAGACGCAAATATTGGTGTGAGAGCTAATTCAATCAAGGAAACACTGCATGTTGGTGAAGGGCATATTGAAGAAGAATCAGCCGAGTGGTTCTTGTGGGAGAACAACTCCATTTGGCTCACTAACTTCACACACCGTCAGGCTTCCAAGCAGCTCTCAAGCAAACTCAGTTTTCACACTCTATGCTTAGTGCCCTTTGAGTGCATTATCTAGGAATGAACCTGGTAGAGCATCCCACACAAACGAATGCTCCACATGCGGGTTTCACATGCCACCAACTCCACATTCACAGGCAACTTCAGCTCCACAGCCGTTTTCAGATAGCCCTCAATGAAGAGGCTCTAGACGCAAATATTGGTGTCAGAGCTAATTCAATCAAGAAAACACTGCATGTTGGTGAAGGGCATATTGAAGAAGAATCAGCCAAGTGGTTCTTGTGGGAGAGCAACACCATTTGGCTCACTAACTTCACACACCATCAGGCTTCCAAGCAGCTCTCAAGGAAACTCAGTTTTTACACTCTATGCTTAGTGCCCTTTGAGTGCATTATCTAGGAATGAACCTGGTAGAGCATCCCACACAAACGAATGCTCCACATGCGGGTTTCACATGCCACCAACTCCACATTCACAGGCAACTTCAGATCCAAAACCACTTTCAGATAGCCCTCAATGCAAAGGCTCTAGACGCAAATATTGGTGTGAGAGCTAATTCAATCAAGGAAACACTGCATGTTGGTGAAGGGCATATTGAAGAAGAATCAGCCGAGTGGTGCTTGTGGGAGAACAACTCCATTTGGCTCACTAACGTCACACACCATCAGGCTTCGAAGCAGCTCTCAAGGAAACTCAGTTTTCACACTCTATGCTTAGTGCCCTTTGAGTGCCTAGGACTGAAATGAAGCCTGGTGAGCATCCCACACAAACGAATGCTCCACATGCGGGTTTCACATGCCACCAACTCCACATTCACAGGCAACTTCAGCGCCACAGCCGTTTGCAGATAGCCCTCAATGCAAAGGCTCTACATGCAAATATTGATGTGAGAGCTAATTCAATCAAGGAAACACTGCATGTTGGTGAAGGGCATATTGAAGAAGAATCAGTCGAGTGGTTCTTGTGGGAGAACAACTCCATTTGGCTCACTAACGTCACACACCATCAGGCTTCCAAGCAGCTCTCAAGGAAACTCAGTTTTCACACTCTATGCTTAGTGCCCTTTGAGTGCCTAGGACTAAAATGAAGCTTGGTGAGCATCCCACACAAACGAATGCTCCACATGCGGGTTTCAAATGCCACCAACTCCACATTCACAGGCAACTTCAGCTCCACAGCCGTTTTCAGATAGCCCTCAATGCAAAGGCTCTAGACGCAAATATTGGTGTGAGAGCTAATTCAATCAAGGAAACACTGCATGTTGGTGAAGGGCATATTGAAGAAGAATCAGCCGAGTGGTTCTTGTGGGAGAACAACTCCATTTGGCTCACTAACTTCACACACCATCAGGCTTCCAAGCAGCTCTCAAGGAAACTCAGTTTTCACACTCTATGCTTAGTGCCCTTTGAGTGCATTATCTAGGAATGAACCTGGTAGAGCATCCCACACAAACGAATGCTCCACATGCGGGTTTCACATGCCACCAACTCCACATTCACAGGCAACTTCAGCGCCACAGCCGTTTTCAGATAGCCCTCAATGCAAAGGCTCTAGACGCAAATATTGGTGTGAGAGCTAATTCAATCAAGGAAACACTGCATGTTGGTGAAGGGCATATTGAAGAAGAATCAGCCGAGTGGTTCTTGTGGGAGAACAACTCCATTTGGCTCACTAACTTCACACACCATCAGGCTTCCAAGCAGCTCTCAAGGAAACTCAGTTTTTACACTCTATGCTTAGTGCCCTTTGAGTGCATTATCTAGGAATGAACCTGGTAGAGCATCCCACACAAACGAATGCTCCACATGCGGGTTTCACATGCCACCAACTCCACATTCACAGGCAACTTCAGGGCCAAAGCCACTTTCAGATAGCCCTCAATGCAAAGGCTCTAGACGCAAATATTGGTGTGAGAGCTAATTCAATCAAGGAAACACTGCATGTTGGTGAAGGGCATATTGAAGAAGAATCAGCCGAGTGGTTCTTGTGGGAGTACAACTCCATTTGGCTCACTAACTTCACACACCATCAGGCTTCCAAGCAGCTCTCAAGGAATCTCAGTTTTCACACTCTATGCTTAGTGCCCTCTGAGTGCCTAGGACTGAAATGAAGCATCTTGAGCATCCCACACAAACGAATGCTCCACATGCGGGTTTCACATGCCACCAACTCCACATTCACAGGCAACTTCAGCGCCAAAACCACTTTCAGATAGCCCTCAATGCAAAGGCTCTAGACGCAAATATTGGTGTGAGAGCTAATTCAATCAAGGAAACACTGCATGTTGGTGAAGGGCATATTGAAGAAGAATCAGCCGAGTGGTTCTTGTGGGAGTACAACTCCATTTGGCTCACTAACGTCACACACCATCAGGCTTCCAAGCAGCTCTCAAGGAAACTCAGTTTTCACACTCTATGCTTAGTGCCCTTTGAGTGCCTAGGACTGAAATGAAGCTTGGTGAGCATCCAACACAAACGAATGCTCCACATGCGGGTTTCACATGCCACCAACTCCACATTCACAGGCAACTTCAGCGCCACAGCCGTTTGCAGATATCCCTCAATGCAAAGGCTCTACATGCAAATATTGGTGTGAGAGCTAATTCAATCAAGGAAACACTGCATGTTGGTGAAGGGCATATTGAAGAAGAATCAGCCGAGTGGTTCTTGTGGGAGAACAACTCCATTTGGCTCACTAACTTCACACACCGTCAGGCTTCCAAGCAGCTCTCAAGGAAACTCAGTTTTCACACTCTATGCTTAGTGCCCTTTGAGTGCATTATCTAGGAATGAACCTGGTAGAGCATCCCACACAAACGAATGCTCCACATGCGGGTTTCACATGCCACCAACTCCACATTCACAGGCAACTTCAGCGCCACTGCCGTTTTCAGATAGCCCTCAATGCAAAGGCTCTAGACGCAAATATTGGTGTGAGAGCTAATTCAATCAAGGAAACACTGCATGTTGGTGAAGGGCATATTGAAGAAGAATCAGCCGAGTGGTTCTTGTGGGAGAACAACTCCATTTGGCTCACTAACTTCACACACCATCAGGTTTCCAAGCAGCTCTCAAGGAAACTCAGTTTTCACACTCTATGCTTAGTGCCCTTTGAGTGCCTAGGACTGAAATGAAGCTTGGTGAGCATCCCACACAAACGAATGCTCCACATGCGGGTTTCAAATGCCACCAACTCCACATTCACAGGCAACTTCAGCTGCACAGCCGTTTTCAGATAGCCCTCAATGAAGAGGCTCTAGACGCAAATATTGGTGTCAGAGCTAATTCAATCAAGAAAACACTGCATGTTGGTGAAGGGCATATTGAAGAAGAATCAGCCAAGTGGTTCTTGTGGGAGAACAACTCCATTTGGCTCACTAACTTCACACACCATCAGGCTTCCAAGCAGCTCTCAAGGAAACTCAGTTTTTACACTCTATGCTTAGTGCACTTTGAGTGCATTATCTAGGAATGAACCTGGTAGAGCATCCCACACAAACGAATGCTCCACATGCGGGTTTCACATGCCACCAACTCCACATTCACAGGCAACTTCAGCGCCAAAACCACTTTTATATAGCCCTCAATGCAAAGGCTCTAGACGCAAATATTGGTGTGAGAGCTAATTCAATCAAGGAAACACTGCATGTTGGTGAAGGGCATATTGAAGAAGAATCAGCCGAGTGGTTCTTGTGGGAGAACAACTCCATTTGGCTCACTAACGTCACACACCATCAGGCTTCCAAGCAGCTCTCAAGGAAACTCAGTTTTCACACTCTATGCTTAGTGCCCTTTGAGTGCCTAGGACTGAAATGAAGCTTGGTGAGCATCCCACACAAACGAATGCTCCACATGCGGGTTTCAAATGCCACCAACTCCACATTCACAGGCAACTTCAGCTGCACAGCCGTTTTCAGATAGCCCTCAATGAAGAGGCTCTAGACGCAAATATTGGTGTCAGAGCTAATTCAATCAAGAAAACACTGCATGTTGGTGAAGGGCATATTGAAGAAGAATCAGCCAAGTGGTTCTTGTGGGAGAACAACTCCATTTGGCTCACTAACTTCACACACCATCAGGCTTCAAGCAGCTCTCAAGGAAACTCAGTTTTTTACACTCTATGCTTAGTGCACTTTGAGTGCATTATCTAGGAATGAACCTGGTAGAGGCATCCCACACAAACGAATGCTCCACATGTCGGGTTTCACATGCCACCAACTCCACATTCACAGGCAACTCAGCGCCAAAACCACTTTTATATAGCCCTCAATGCAAAGGCTCTAGACGCAAATATTGGTGTGAGAGCTAATTCAATCAAGGAAACACTGCATGTTGGTGAAGGGCATATTGAAGAAGAATCAGCCGAGTGGTTCTTGTGGGAGAACAACTCCATTTGGCTCACTAACGTCACACACCATCAGGCTTCCAAGCAGCTCTCAAGGAAACTCAGTTTTCACACTCTATGCTTAGTGCCCTTTGAGTGCCTAGGACTGAAATGAAGCCTGGTGAGCATCCCACACAAACGAATGCTCCACATGCGGGTTTCACATGCCACCACTCCACATTCACAGGCAACTTCAGCGCCACAGCCGTTTGCAGATATCCCTCAATGCAAAGGCTGTACATGCAAATATTGATGTGAGAGCTAATTCAATCAAGGAAACACTGCATGTGGTGAAGGGCATATTGAAGAAGAATCAGTCGAGTGGTTCTTGTGGGAGAACAACTCCATTTGGCTCACTAACGTCACACACCATCAGGCTTCCAAGCAGCTCTCAAGGAAACTCAGTTTTCACACTCTATGCTTATGCCCTTTGAGTGCCTAGGACTAAAATGAAGCTTGGTGAGCATCCCACACAAACGAATGCTCCACATGCGGGTTTCACATGCCACCAACTCCACATTCACAGGCAACTTCAGCTCCACAGCCGTTTTCAGATAGGCCTCAATGCAGAGGCTCTAGACGCAAATATTGATGTGAGAGCAAATTCAATCAAGGAAACACTGCATGTTGGTGAAGGGCATATTGAAGAAGAATCAGCCGAGTGGTTCTTGTGGGAGAACAACACCATTTGGCTCACTAACTTCACACACCATCAGGCTTCCAAGCAGCTCTCAAGGAAACTCAGTTTTTACACTCTATGCTTAGTGCCTTTGAGTGCACTATCTAGGAATGAACCTGGTAGAGCATCCCACACAAACGAATGCTCCACATGCGGGTTTCACATGCCACCAACTCCACATTCACAGGCAACTTCAGGGCCAAAGCCACTTTCAGATAGCCCTCAATGCAAAGGCTCTAGACGCAAATATTGGTGTGAGAGCTAATTCAATCAAGGAAACACTGCATGTTGGTGAAGGGCAATTGAAGAAGAATCAGCCGAGTGGTTCTTGTGGGAGAACAACTCCATTTGGCTCACTAACTTCACACACCATCAGGCTTCCAAGCAGCTCTCAAGGAATCTCAGTTTTCCACTCTGTGCTTCGTGCCCACTGAGTGCCTAGGACTGAAATTAAGCGATCTTGAGCATCCCACACAAACGAATGCTACACATGCGGGTTTCACATGCCACCAACTCCACATTCACAGGCACTTCAGCGCCAAAACCACTTTCAGATAGCCCTCAATGCAAAGGCTCTAGACGCAAATATTGGTGTGAGAGCTAATCAATCAAGGAAACACTGCATGTTGGTGAAGGGCATATTGAAGAAGAATCAGCCGAGTGGTTCTTGTGGGAGAACAACTCCATTTGGCTCACTAACTTCACACACCATCAGGCTTCCAAGCAGCTCTCAAGGAAACTCAGTTTTCACACTCTATGCTTAGTGCCCTTTGAGTGCCTAGGACTGAAATGAAACTTGGTGAGCATCCCCACACAAACGAATGCTCCACTTGCGGGTTTCACATGCCACCAACTCCACATTCACAGGCAACTTCAGCGCCACAGCCGTTTCAGATAGCCCTCAATGCAAAGGGCTCTAGACGCAAATATTGGTGTGAGAGCTAATTCAATCAAGGAAACACTGCATGTTGGTGAAGGGCATATTGAAGAAGAATCAGCCGAGTGGTTCTTGTGGGAGAACAACTCCATTTTGCTCACTAACTTCACACACCATCAGGCTGCCAAGCAGCTCTCAAGGAAACTCAGTTTTCCACACTCTATGCTTAGTGCCCTTTGAGTGCATTATCTAGGAATGAACCTGTAGAGCATCCCACACAAACGAATGCTCCACATGCGGGTTTCACATGCCACCATCTCCACAATTCACAGGCAACTTCAGCGCCACAGACGTTTGCAGATAGCCTCAATGCAAAGGCTCTAGACGCAATATTGGTGTGTGAGCTAATTCATCAAGGAAACACTGCATGTTGGTGAAGGGCATATTGAAGAGAATCAAGCCGAGTGGTTCTTTGTGGGAGAACAACTCCATTTGGCTCCACTAACGTCACAGCACCATCAGGCTTCCAAGCAGGCTCTCAAGGAAACTCAGTTTTCACACGTCTATGCTTAGTGCCCTTTGAGTGCCTAGGACTGAAATGAAAGCTTGGTGAGCATCCCACACAAACGAATACTCCACATGTCGGGTTTCACATGCCACCAACTCCACATTCACAGGCAACTTCAGCGCACAGCCGTTTTCAGATAGCCTCAATGCAAAGGCTCTAGACGCAAATATTGATGTGAGAGCTCATTCAATCAAGGAAACACTGCATGTTGGTGAAGGGCATATTGAAGAAGAATCAGCCGAGTGGTTCTTGTGGGAGAACAACACCATTGGCTCACTAACTTCACACACCATCAGGCTTCCAAGCAGCTCTCAAGGAAACTCAGTTTTCACACTCTATGCTTAGTGCCCTTTGAGTGCATTATCTAGGAATGAACCTGGTAGAGCATCCCACACAAACGAATGCTCCACATGCGGGTTTCACATGCCACCAACTCCACATTCACAGGAAACTTCAGCGCCACAGCCGTTTTCAGATAGCCCTCAATGCAAAGGCTCTAGACGCAAATATTGGTGTGAGAGCTAATTCAATCAAGGAAACACTGCATGTTGGTGAAGGGCATATTGAAGAAGAATCAGCCGAGTGGTTCTTGTGGGAGAACAACACCATTTGGCTCACTAACTTCACACACCATCAGGCTTCCAAGCAGCTCTCAAGGAATCTCAGTTTTCACACTCTGTGCTTAGTGCCCTCTGAGTGCCTAGGACTGAAATTAAGCATCTTGAGCATCCCACACAAACGAATGCTACACATGCGGGTTTCACATGCCACCAACTCCACATTCACAGGCAACTTCAGCGCCAAAACCACTTTCAGATAGCCTCATGCAAAGGCTCTAGACGCAAATATTGGTGTGAGAGCTAATTCAATCAAGGAAACACTGCATGTTGGTGAAGGGCAGTTGAAGAAGAATCAGCCGAGTGGTTCTTGTGGGAGAACAACTCCATTGGCTCACTAACTTCACACACCATCAGGCTTCCAAGCAGCTCTCAAGGAAACTCAGTTTTCACACTCTATGCTTAGTGCCCTTTGAGTGCATTATCTAGGAATGAACCTGGTAGAGCATCCCACACAAACGAATGCTCCACAATGCGGGTTTCACATGCCACCAACTCCACATTCACAGGCAACTTCAGCGCCACAGCCGTTTTCAGATAGCCCTCAATGCAAAGGCTCTAGACGCAAATATTGGTGTGAGAGCTAATTCAATCAAGGAAACACTGCATGTTCTTGAAGGGCATATTGAAGAAGAATCAGCCGAGTGGTTCTTGTGGGAGAACAACACCATTTGGCTCACTAACTTCACACACCATCAGGCTTCCAAGCAGCTCTCAAGGAAACTCAGTTTTCACACTCTATGCTTAGTGCCCTTTGAGTGCATTATCTAGGAATGAACCTGGTAGAGCATCCCACACAAACGAATGCTCCACATGCGGGTTTCACATGCCACCAACTCACATTCACAGGCAACTTCAGCGCCACAGCGTTTTCAGATAGCCCTCAATGCAAAGGCTCTAGACGCAAATATTGGTGTGAGAGCTAATTCAATCAAGGAAACACTGCATGTTGGTGAAGGGCATATTGAAGAAGAATCAGCCGAATGGTTCTTGTGGGAGAACAACACCATTTGGCTCACTAACTTCACACACCATCAGGCTTCCAAGCAACTCTCAAGGAAACTCAGTTTTCACACTCTATGCTTAGTGCCCTTTGAGTGCATTATCTAGGAATGACCTGGTAGAGCATCCCACACAAACGAATGCTCCACATGCGGGTTTCACATGCCACCAACTCCACATTCACAGGACAACTTCAGCGCCACAGCCGTTTTCAGATAGCCCTCAATGCAAAGGCTCTAGACGCAAATATTGGTGTGAGAGCTAATTCAATCAAGGAAACACTGCATGTTGGTGAAGGGCATATTGAAGAAGAATCAGCCGAGTGGTTCTTGTGGAGAACAACTCCATTTGGCCTCACTAACGTCACACCACCATCAGGCTTCCAAGCAGCTCTCAAGGAAACTCAGTTTTCACACTCTATGCTTAGTGCCCTTTGAGTGCCTAGGACTAAAATGAAGCTGGTGAGCATCCCACACAAACGAATGCTCCACATGCGGGTTTCAAATGCCACCAACTCCACATTCACAGGCAACTTCAGCTCCACAGCCGTTTTCAGATAGCCCTCAATGCAGAGGCTCTAGACGCAAATATTGGTGTGAGAGCTAATTCAATCAAGGAAACACTGCATGTTGGTGAAGGGCATATTGAAGAAGAATCAGCCGAGTGGTTCTTGTGGGAGAACAACTCCATTTGGCTCACTACTTCACACACCATCAGGCTTCCAAGCAGCTCTCAAGGAAACTCAGTTTTCACACTCTATGCTTAGTGCCCTTTGAGTGCATTATCTAGGAATGAACCTGGTAGAGCATCCCACACAACGAATGCTCCACATGCGGGTTTCACATGCCACCAACTCCACATTCACAGACAACTTCAGCGCCACAGCCGTTTTCAGATAGCCCTCAATGCAAAGGCTCTAGACGCAATATTGGTGTGAGAGCTAATTCAATCAAGGAAACACTGCATTGTTGGTGAAGGGCATATTGAAGAAGAATCAGCCGAGTGGTTCTTGTGGGGAGAACAACTCCATTTGGGCTCACTAACGTCACACCACCATCAGGCTTCCAAGCAGCTCTCAAGGAAACTCAGTTTTCACACTCTATGCTTAGTGCCCTTTGAGTGCCTAGGACTAAAATGAAGCTTGGTGAGGCATCCCACACAAAACGAATGCTCCACATGCGGGTTTCACATGCCACCAACTCCACATTCACAGACAACTTCAGCTCCACAGACGTTTGCAGATAGCCCTCAATGCAAAGGCTCTAGACGCAAATATTGCTGTCAGAGCTAATTCAATCAAGGAAACACTGCATTTGGTGAAGGGCATATTGAAGAAGAATCAGCCGAGTGGTTCTTGTGGAGAACAACTCCATTTGGCTCACTAACTTCACAAACCATCAGGCTTCAAGCAGCTCTCAAGGAAACTCAGTTTTCACACTCTATGCTTAGTGCCCTTTGAGTGCATTATCTAGGAATGAACCTGGTAGAGCATCCCACACAAACGAATGCTCCACATGCGGGTTTCACATGCCACCAACTCCACATTCACAGGCAACTTCAGCGCCACAGCTGTTTTCAGATAGCCCTCAATGCAAAGGCTCTAGACGCAAATATTGGTGTGAGAGCTCATTCAATCAAGGAAACACTGCATGTTGGTGAGGGCATATTGAAGAAGAATCAGCCGAGTGGTTCTTGTGGGAGAACAACACCATTTGGCTCACTAACTTCACACACCATCAGGCTTCCAAGCAGCTCTCAAGGAAACTCAGTTTTCACACTCTATGCTTAGTGCCCTTTGAGTGCATTATCTAGAATGAACCTGGTAGAGCATCCCACACAAACGAATGCCTCCACATGCGCGTTTCACATGCCACCAACTCCACATTCACAGGCAACTTCAGCGCCAAAACCACTTTCAGATAGCCCTCAATGCAAAGGCTCTAGACGCAAATATTGGTGTGAGAGCTAATTCAATCAAGGAAACACTGCATGTTGGTGAAGGGGCTATATTGAAGAAGAATCAGCCGAGTGGTTCTTGTGGGAGAACAACACCATTTGGCTCACTACTTCACACACATCAGCTTCCAAGCAGCTCTCAAGGAAACTCAGTTTTCACACTCTATGCTTAGTGCCCTTTGAGTGCATTATCTAGGAATGAACCTGGTAGAGCATCCCACACAAACGAATGCTCCACATGCCGGGGTTTCACATGCCACCAACTCCACATTCACAGGCAACTTCAGCGCCACAGCCGTTTTCAGATAGCCCTCAATGCAAAGGCTCTAGACGCAAATATTGGTGTGAGAGCTAATTCAATCAAGGAAACACTGCATGTTGGTGAAGGGCATATTGAAGAAGAATCAGCCGAGTGGTTCTTGTGGGAGAACAACACATTTGGCTCACTAACTTCACACACCATCAGGCTTCCAAGCAGCTCTCAAGGAAACTCAGTTTCACACTCTATGCTTAGTGCCCTTTGAGTGCATTATCTAGGAATGAACTGGTAGAGCATCCCACACAAACGAATGCTCCACATGCGGGTTTCACATGCCACCAACTCCACATTCACAGACAACTTCAGCGCCACAGCCGTTTTCAGAATAGCCCTCAATGCAAAGGCTCTAGACGCAAATATGGTGTGAGAGCAAATTCAATCAAGGAAACACTGCATGTTGGTGAAGGGCATATTGAAGAAGAATCAGCCGAGTGGTTCTTGTGGGAGAACAACTCCATTTGGCTCACTAACGTCACACACAATCAGGTTTCCAAGCAGCTCTCAAGGAAACTCAGTTTTCACACTCTATGCTTAGTGCCCTTTGAGTGCCTAGGACTGAAATGAAGCTTGGTGAGCATCCCACACAAACGAATGCTCCACATGCGGGTTTCACATGCCACCAACTCCACATTCACAGGCAACTTCAGCGCCACAGCCGTTTTCAGATAGCCCTCAATGCAAAGGCTCTAGACGCAAATATTGATGTGAGAGCTCATTCAATCAAGGAAACACTGCATGTTGGTGAAGGGCATATTGAAGAAGAATCAGCCGAGTGGTTCTTGTGGGAGAACAACACCATTTGGCTCACTAACTTCACACACCATCAGGCTTCAAGCAGCTCTCAAGGAAACTCAGTTTCACACTCTATGCTTAGTGCCCTTTGAGTGCATTATCTAGGAATGAACCTGGTAGAGCATCCCACACAAACGAATGCTCCACATGCGGGTTTCACATGCCACCAACTCCACATTCACAGGCAACTTCAGCGCCAAAACCACTTTCAGATAGCCCTCAATGCAAAGGCTCTAGACGCAAAATATTGGTGTGAGAGCTAATTCAATCAAGGAAACACTGCATGTTGGTGAAGGGCATATTGAAGAAGAATCAGCGAGTGGTTCTTGTGGGAGAACAACTCCATTTGGCTCACTAACTTCACACACCATCAGGCTTCAAGCAGCTCTCAAGGAAACTCAGTTTTCACACTCTATGCTTAGTGCCCTTTGAGTGCATTACCTAGGAATGAACCTGGTAGAGCATCCCACACAAACGAATGCTCCACATGCGGGTTTCACATGCCACCACTCCACATTCACAGTGCAACTTCAGCGCCAAAACCACTTTCAGATAGCCCTCAATGCAAAGGCTCTAGACGCAAATATTGGTGTGAGAGCTAATTCAATCAAGGAAACACTGCATGTTGGTGAAGGGCATATTGAAGAAGAATCAGCCGAGTGGTTCTTGTGGAGAACAACACCATTTGGCTCACTAACTTCACACACCATCAGGCTTTCCAAGCAGCTCTCAAGGAAACTCAGTTTTCACACTCTATGCTTAGTGCCCTTTGAGTGCATTATTCTAGGAATGAACCTGTAGAGCATCCCACACAAACGGAATGCTCCACATGCGGGTTTCACATGCCACCAACTCCACATTCACAGGCAACTTCAGCGCCACAGCCGTTTCAGATAGCCCTCAATGCAAAGGCTCTAGACGCAAATATTGGTGTGAGAGCTAATTCAATCAAGGAAACACTGCATGTTGGTGAAGGGCATATGAAGAAGAATCAGCCGAGTGGTTCTTGTGGGAGAACAACACCATTTGGCTCACTAACTTCACACACCATCAGGCTTCCAAGCAGCTCTCAAGGAAACTCAGTTTTCACACTCTATGCTTAGTGCCCTTTGAGTGCATTATCTAGGAATGAACCTGGTAGAGCATCCCACACAAACGAATGCTCCACATGCGGGTTTCACATGCCACCAACTCCACATTCACAGACAACTTCAGCGCCACAGCCGTTTTCAGATAGCCCTCAATGCAAAGGCTCTAGACGCAAATATTTCTGTCAGAGCTAATTCAATCAAGGAAACACTGCATGTTGGTGAAGGGCATATTGAAGAAGAATCAGCCGAGTGGTTCTTGTGGGAGACAACTCCATTTGCTCACTAAACGTCACACACCATCAGGCTTCCAAGCAGCTCTCAAGGAAACTCAGTTTTCACACTCTATGCTTAGTGCCCTTTGAGCGCCTAGGACTAAAATGAAGCTTGGTGAGCATCCCACACAAACGAATTGCTCCACATGCGGTTTCAAATGCCACCCAACTCCACATTCACAGGCAACTTCAGCTCCACAGCCGTTTTCAGATAGCCCTCAATGCAGAGGCTCTAGACGCAAATATTGGTGTGAGAGCTAATTCAATCAAGGAAACACTGCATGTTGGTGAAGGGCATATTGAAGAAGAATCAGCCGAGTGGTTCTTGTGGGGAGAACAACTCCATTTGCTTACTAACTTCACACACCATCAGGCTTCCCAAGCAGCTCTCAAGGAAACTCAGTTTTCACACTCTATGCTTAGTGCCCTTTGAGTGCATATCTAGCAATGAACCTGGTAGAGCATCCCACACAAACGAATGCTCCACATGCAGGTTTCACATGCCACCAACTCCACATTCACAGGCAACTTCAGCGCCACAGCCGTTTTCAGATAGCCCTCAATGCAAAGGCTCTAGACGCAAATATTGGTGTGAGAGCTAATTCAATCAAGGAAACACTGCATGTTGGTGAAGGGCATATTGAAGAAGAATCAGCCGAGTGGTTCTTGTGGAGAACAACTCCATTTGGCTCACTAACTTCACACACCATCAGGCTGCCAAGCAGCTCTCAAGGAAAGTCAGTTTCACACTCTATGCTTAGTGCCCTTTGAGTGCATTATCTAGGAATGAACCTGGTAGAGCATCCCACACAAACGAATGCTCCACATGCGGGTTTCACATGCACCAACTCCACATTCACAGGCAACTTCAGCTCCACAGCCATTTTCAGATAGCCCTCAATGCAAAGGCTCTAGACGCAAATATTGGTGTGAGAGCTAATCATCAAGGAAACACTGCATGTTGGTGAAGGGCATATTGAAGAAGAATCAGCCGAGTGGTTCTTGTGGGAGAACAACTCATTTGGCTCACTAACGTCACACACAATCAGGTTTCCAAGCAGCTCTCAAGGAAACTCAGTTTTCACACTCTATGCTTAGTGCCCTTTGAGTGCCTAGGACTGAAATGAAGCTTGGTGAGCATCCCACACAAACGAATACTCCACATGCGGGTTTCACATGCCACCAACTCCACATTCACAGGCAACTTCAGCGCCACAAGGCCGTTTTCAGATAGCCCTCATGCAAAGGCTCTAGACGCAAATATTGATGTGAGAGCTCATTCAATCAAGGAAACACTGCATGTTGGTGAAGGGCATATTGAAGAAGAATCAGCCGAGTGGTTCTTGTGGGAGAACAACACCATTTGGCTCACTAACTTCACACACCATCAGGCTTCCAAGCAGCTCTCAAGGAAACTCAGTTTTCACACTCTATGCTTAGTGCCCTTGAGTGCATTATCTAGGAATGAACCTGGTAGAGCATCCCACACAAACGAATGCTCCACATGCGGGTTTCACATGCCACCAACTCCACATTCACAGGCAACTTCAGCGCCAAAACCACTTTCAGATAGCCCCTCAATGCAAGGCTCTAGACGCAAATATTGGTGTGAGAGCTAATTCAATCAAGGAAACACTGCATGTTGGTGAAGGCATATTGAAGAAGAATCAGCCGAGTGGTTCTTGTGGGAGAACAACTCCATTTGGCTCACTAACTTCACACACCATCAGGCTTCCAAGCAGCTCTCAAGGAAACTCAGTTTTCACACTCTATGCTTAGTGCCCTTTGAGTGCATTACCTAGGAATGAACCTGGTAGAGCATCCCACACAAACGAATGCTCCACATGCGGGTTTCACATGCCACCAACCTCCACATTCACAGGCAACTTCAGCGCCACAGCCGTTTTCAGATAGCCCTCAATGCAAAGGCTCTAGACGCAAATATGGTGTGAGAGCTAATTCAATCAAGGAAACACTGCATGTTGGTGAAGGGCATATTGAAGAAGAATCAGCCGAGTGGTTCTTGTGGGAGAACAACACCATTTGGCTCACTAACTTCACACACCATCAGGCTTCCAAGCAGCTCTCAAGGAAATCAGTTTTCACACTCTATGCTTAGTGCCCTTTGAGTGCATTATCTAGGAATGAACCTGGTAGAGCATCCCACACAAACGAATGCTCCACATGCGGGTTTCACATGCCACCAACTCCACATTCACAGGCAACTTCAGCGCCACAGCCGTTTTCAGATAGCCCTCAATGCAAAGGCTCTAGACGCAAATATTGGTGTGAGAGCTAATTCAATCAAGGAAACACTGCATGTTGGTGAAGGGCATATTGAAGAAGAATCAGCCGAGTGGTTCTTGTGGAGAACAACACCATTTGGCTCACTAACTTCACACACATCAGGCTTCAAGCAGCTCTCAAGGAAACTCAGTTTTCACACTCTATGCTTAGTGCCCTTTGAGTGCATTATCTAGGAATGAACCTGGTAGAGCATCCCACACAAACGAATGCTCCACATGCGGGTTTCACATGCCACCAACTCCACATTCACAGAAAACTTCAGCGCCACAGCCGTTTTCAGATAGCCCTCAATGCAAAGGCTCTAGACGCAAATATTGGTGTGAGAGCTAATTCAATCAAGGAAACACTGCATGTTGGTGAAGGGCATATTGAAGAAGAATCAGCCGAGTGGTTCTTGTGGGAGAACAACTCCATTTGGCTCACTAACGTCACACACCATCAGGCTTCCAAGCAGCTCTCAAGGAAACTCAGTTTTCACACTCTATGCTTAGTGCCCTTTGAGTGCCTAGGACTAAAATGAAGCTTGGTGAGCATCCCACACAAACGAATGCTCCACATGCGGGTTTCAAATGCCACCAACTCCACATTCACAGGCAACTTCAGCTCCACAGCCGTTTTCAGATAGCCCTCAATGCAGAGGCTCTAGACGCAAATATGGTGGTGGAGAGCTAATTCAATCAAGGAAACACTGCATGTTGGTGAAGGGCATATTGAAGAAGAATCAGCCGAGTGGTTCTTGTGGGAGAACAACCTCATTTGGCTCGCTAACTTCACACACCATCAGGCTTCCAAGCAGCTCTCAAGGAAACTCAGTTTTCACACTCTATGCTTAG
Source organism: Ochotona princeps (assembly GCF_030435755.1). Taxonomy (NCBI): domain Eukaryota; kingdom Metazoa; phylum Chordata; class Mammalia; order Lagomorpha; family Ochotonidae; genus Ochotona; species Ochotona princeps. Next base: position 57,594 of record NW_026698216.1, read on the forward strand.
TGCCCTTTGAGTGCATTATCTAGCAATGAACCTGTAGAGCATCCCACACAAACGAATGCTCCACATGCGGGTTTCACATGCCACAACTCCACATTCACAGGCAACTTCAGCGCCACAGCCGTTTTCAGATAGCCCTCAATGCAAAGGCTCTAGACGCAAATATTGGTGTGAGAGCTAATTCAATCAAGGAAACACTGCATGTTGGTGAAGGGCATATTGGAAGAAGAATCAGCCGAGTGGTTGCTTGTGGGAGAACAACTCCATTTGGCTCACTAACTTCACACACCATCAGGCTGCCAAGCAGCTCTCAAGGAAAAGTCAGTTTTCACACTCTATGCTTAGTGCCCTTTGAGTGCATTATCTAGGAATGAACCTGGTAGAGCATCCCACACAAACGAATGCTCCACATGCGGGTTTCACATGCCACCAACTCCACATTCACAGGCAACTTCAGCTCCACAGCCATTTTCAGATAGCCCTCAATGCAAAGGCTCTAGACGCAAATATTGGTGTGAGAGCTAATTCATCAAGGAAACACTGCATGTTGGTGAAGGGCATATTGAAGAAGAATCAGCCGAGTGGTTCTTGTGGGAGAACAACTCCATTTGGCTCACTAACGTCACACAAAATCAGGTTTCCAAGCAGCTCTCAAGGAATCTCAGTTTTCACACTCTGTGCTTAGTGCCCTTTGAGTGCCTAGGACTGAAATGAAGCTTGGTGAGCATCCCACACAAACGAATACTCCACATGCGGGTTTCACATGCCACCAACTCCACATTCACAGGCAACTTCAGCGCCAAAACCACTTTCAGATAGCCCTCAATGCAAAGGCTCTAGACGCAAATATTGGTGTGAGAGCTAATTCAATCAAGGAAACACTGCATGTTGGTGAAGGGCATATTGAAGAAGAATCAGCCGAGTGGTTCTTGTGGGAGAACAACTCCATTTGGCTCACTAACTTCACACACCATCAGGCTTCCAAGCAGCTCTCAAGGAAACTCAGTTTTTCACACTCTATGCTTAGTGCCCTTTGAGTGCATTATCTAGGAATGAACCTGGTAGAGCATCCCACACAAACGAATGCTCCACATGCGGGTTTCACATGCCACCAACTCCACATTCACAGGCAACTCAGCGCCACAGCCGTTTTCAGCTAGCCCTCAATGCAAAGGCTCTAGACGCAAATATTGGTGTGAGAGCTAATTCAATCAAGGAAACACTGCATGATGGTGAAGGGCATATTGAAGAAGAATCAGCCGAGTGGTTCTTGTGGGAGAACAACACCATTTGGCTCACTAACTTCACACACCATCAGGCTTCCAAGCAGCTCTCAAGGAAACTCAGTTTTCACACTCTATGCTTAGTGCCCTTTGAGTGCATTATCTAGGAATGAACCTGGTAGAGCATCCACACAAACGAATGCTCCACATGCGGGTTTCACATGCCACCAACTCCACATTCACAGGCAACTTCAGCGCCACAGCCGTTTTCAGATAGCCTCAATGCAAAGGCTCTAGACGCAAATATTGGTGTGAGAGCTAATTCAATCAAGGAACACTGCATGTTGGTGAAGGGCATATTGAAGAAGAATCAGCCGAGTGGTTCTTGTGGGAGAACAACACCATTTGGCTCACTAACTTCACACACCATCAGGCTTCCAAGCAGCTCTCAAGGAAACTCAGTTTTCACACTCTATGCTTAGTGCCCTTTGAGTGCATTATCTAGGAATGAACCTGGTAGAGCATCCCACACAAACGAATGCTCCACATGCGGGTTTCACATGCCACCAACTCCACATTCACAGACAACTTCAGCGCCACAGCCGTTTTCAGATAGCCCTCAATGCAAAGGCTCTAGACGCAAATATTGGTGTGAGAGCTAATTCAATCAAGGAAACACTGCATGTTGGTGAAGGGCATATTGAAGAAGAATCAGCCGAGTGGTTCTTGTGGGAGAACAACTCCATTTGGCTCACTAACGTCACACACCATCAGGCTTCCAAGCAGCTCTCAAGGAAACTCAGTTTTCACACTCTATGCTTAGTGCCCTTTGAGTGCCTAGGACTAAAATGAAGCTTGGTGAGCATCCTACACAAACGAATGCTCCACATGCGGGTTTCACATGCCACCAACTCCACATTCACAGGCAACTTCAGCGCCACAGCCGTTTTCAGATAGCCTCAATGCAGAGGCTCTAGACGCAAATATTGGTGTGAGAGCTAATTCAATCAAGGAAAACACTGCATGTTGGTGAAGGCATATTGAAGAAGAATCAGCCGAGTGGTTCTTGTGGGAGAACAACTCCATTTGGCTCACTAACTTCACACACCATCAGGCTTCCAAGCAGCTCTCAAGGAAACTCAGTTTTCACACTCTATGCTTAGTGCCTTTGAGTGCATTATCTAGGAATGAACCTGGTAGAGCATCCCACACAAACGAATGCTCCACATGCGGGTTTCACATGCCACCAACTCCACATTCACAGGCAACTTCAGCGCCACAAGCCGTTTTCAGATAGCCCTCAATGCAAAGGCTCTAGACGCAAATATTGGTGTGAGAGCTAATTCAATCAAGGAAACACTGCATGTTGGTGAAGGGCATATTGAAGAAGAATCAGCCGAGTGGTTCTGTGGGAGAACAACACCATTTGGCTCACTAACTTCACACACCATCAGGCTTCCAAGCAGCTCTCATAGGAAACTCAGTTTTACACTCTATGCTTAGTGCCCTTTGAGTGCAATATCTAGGAATGAACCTGGTAGAGCATCCCACACAAACGAATGCTCCACATGCGGGTTTCACATGCCACCAACTCCACATTCACAGGCAACTTCAGCGCCACAGCCGTTTTCAGATAGCCCTCAATGCAAAGGCTCTAGACGCAAATATTGGTGTGAGAGCTAATTCAATCAAGGAAACACTGCATGTGGTGAAGGGCATATTGAAGAAGATCAGCCGAGTGGTTCTTGTGGGAGAACAACACCATTTGGCTCACTAACTTCACACACCATCAGGCTTCCAAGCAGCTCTCAAGGAAACTCAGTTTTTACACTCTATGCTTAGTGCCCTTTGAGTGCATTATCTAGGAATGAACCTGGTAGAGCATCCACACAAAACGAATGCTCCACATGCGGGTTTCACATGCCAA